>NC_056725.1:1948361801-1948414301 GCF_019279795.1 Protopterus annectens | reverse complement strand
CATTCCAGCTGAAAACATGTTAAACAGCATTACATTGCTAAACCTTAGTACATTCACCCTGTTCATCAGAACCATATTAGCATGTCCCTGCATTGATGGTATGGATGACAGGGATGTGGCACAGTTATCATATGCACAGGGTGTGTTGTGGGTTTGCCAAAGGCCTAGACTGAGCCATTTGGTTGACATCATGTGTGTGTGTTAGGGGGTTCTTTATCAACTGGGCTGTGCAGATGTGGTGTGTGTGGCTATGGAGGTGCCCTAGCTGTGTTGGGGATGTGTGCATGTATGTATGCACACAGTTCTGTCATGTGACTGCCCTATACAGGGGTTTGTTAGACAGCTGCAAACCGTACATGGCAGGGTGTACTGTTCACTATATCTGGCCAAGGACAAGGGAACTGTGCCTGCCAGGGGTTCCACGGTCATTACCATGTAGAAGACCAGATATTTTACTTTCCCCTGATGATGACAAATGTCCGCTGGATCCACGTCCCTGTTGGGACCAGCCAGGACCACATGCATGTGGCCTGCTGCATTGTGGTGTGGACAGCACCCCCCCCCCTGCAGTGCTGGTGCTGGTACTGCCACTACGGGAGTGGCTGTGACTTGTTGCATGTCCACATAGACCTCCACCTGTTTGTGTTGCTGACCTACATCCACATGGCTGATACCCTACTCCCACCATATGCTCTAACACAGATACCACATGGTCGAGGATTCCCACCATCTCACCCAACCATCTATCCAGAACCTATGCAAAATAACGGTGGGCACCTGCAAGATTGTGGATGTTGTCAAGTACAGCAGAACGAGTAGCCCTCTGGAGCCTCAGACTCTGTCTAGTGTAATGTTCCATATGTGCCTGTGCCTCCATGACGGCCCGAAACATGCATCTGGTGACACCTGCTGTGGCACTTGTGCCAAGGGCATGATGGCCAGCAGCCATCCTATGTGCACCCCTGTGCATCTGCCTGTGTGGTACCTTTCTGGTCATATGGCTATGGCTGCTGTGTACAGACACACTTGCCATAGTCCCCACACTGTCCTGTCCCATGCCACCAGCTGCCAACTGTCCCCCATCTACAGCCACTGGTAATGGGGTATGTATAGGCATTGTGACTGTGTGCAGAGATGGGGTGGATAAAAGTGGGATGTCAACCAATGGCACAGCTTCAGCCCCTGACAACCCTGCCTGTGCCTCACCATACCTATCATCATTGTCAGAGTCTGTATGGACACTAACATCAGTTTGCCTGCAGGAGGACCCTGACCCACCTCCCCACCTGTGAGGGGAAAACAAAAAATGTAATTTAAGGCCTGTACATTATTGCTTACCTCTACACACAGACACACATACACACACACACACACACACACACACACACACACATACACACTTACAGGTGAGGTGGCACAAAGATATTGTACAGACTTCTCATTACCCAACAGTCAACATGCATGACATATGGCACTCAACAGCATGCACTGCAGCTATACTCAATCCTTGTTACCAACATTATACTTCTCTGTGATGCATGAGTTGTGTTAGTAGGTGATGCCCTTTCCCTGGAGCACATTGCACCCAAGTACACAGTATTGCTCTGCACCTGTACAGTACCCTGGCATGCACTGTACATCATATCTCACGAGTGTACACACCATTGATGAATGTGTATATGTGTGGGAGTTATGTTTGCTCTGTTGCTCACAGCCACTATATGTTTGTCTGACACATACCTGGGATGATATGAGGACAGATGTCAATAGTTAATGCCTGACCTCTGATTTGCAGATATTATTATCGCAGGCGTTCCTTCATGGAAGGTTGTGCATTAGGCCCGGCAAGCCAGCACGTAAAACTCTACTGCCAATCATTAGCGGACCAGAGTTCCGCTGTGGTGACCCCTAACCGGGAAAAGCCAAAAGACACAAACAATTATCAGCAGTGCATGTATGAACAATAAAATCTGATTACACTGACAACCTTCAAAGCTTACTGTGGCTAGGAGGAGTGTACACACCCTTGTTGACATGCCAGCCTCTTCCATGATATACAATGGGGCCACAATACTACATATGTTAAAATTCACACACCTGATATGTGACATATGACCTGTCCAGTCAAATGCAGTATCAAACAAATGTGTTAGTCGTGCAGATGCTGATTGAGATGCATACAATATGTAGGTTGCATAAGTGTGCACACCCTTAACAAAATGGTTTGTTGCAGCACCTAAGTGAACTATAGCAGTCCCTATTCCTGGAAGGGGTATACTAGCATGGCCCATCTTCACTTGCCATTATTTGGTCACTCTGCCCTAAAATGTCCCCAACTCTGCCGGAATGCAAGGTCAGCTCATGTGCACAGCCCTTGGAGGTCACACAGTGCCTTCACTGTTGCTGTGGAGTCAGGGTTATGTCTGACACAATTCATGACATCAGTTGTGTTCAGATACAGCCATTCTTAGAGAGCTTTGGATGTATGCTTCAGTTCACTGTTGCGTTTCAGGATGACACACCTCCCCATCCTCAACCTTATTGCAGATGCTTGGCAACTATGGGCTACACATGAATGTCATTTTACAGTGTTCCAAATTTAGAGCGCCATGTCTACCGGCCTAGGTCCTGCTAATGAACAGCAAACCTAAAGGTGTACACTGGCACCAGCAAGGTAAAAATGGGGATGGTGGGCCTGAGGTGGAGTGCAGTGTTGCTTGTGCACCACATGTATCTTTATTAATACTGTCTGTAGGTTTCAGCCTTGGTCTCAGTACACCATTACACATTGCAACACATGCCTTTGAGAGACTTGATGTTAAGCATATGCTACCTGTAGAGAGCCCTGGATGATGTTTCCTGTGGAACAACTCTTCCATCTGATTACCCTAACCCATAGGCCACACTAATGCAGATTTCAGGCGATTGTCAACACAGGTACTGCACAGGCAGTACTTGCTAGACATTCCTGCAAGTCCCTCAGTCTTGCTGCATGTTTCTGAGCAGTCCCCATGACCAGTTTGCAACATGTGTTGTTATCTGTCTTGGATGGGTATCTGTTTATTTTCTACATTAATGCTGTCCCATACTTCATACACACATACATGACTGTCTGCACTGTTTGCCATGGTATATGCAATGGTGAGATAAGGCTACTTCTCCCACTCCTGAGTGCTACCTTTCGGATATGGGATCCATTCCATGGTTTGTAAGATGTGTGCAAGCCACGGCTGCCTCTGTTGCAGGTGAGTGGGCAAATGTCATAGAGATACTTCTTGAACAGCAGACCATTACTTGGTGTGACATTAAGGCCCTGTACTTGAAGGAAGGTGTGTCACCACTGCACCTTCACGGCCCAAAGGTGGCTGTGTTGGGGGCTAAGCAAGAGAGGCAGGCTGACCCTCTAAATGTGCCATGTGGCCCTCAAGCTGGCATAGTAGATCTCCCTTCTGAGCTCGCTACTCACCAATCCCCAGACCTGACTTCGGGTGACAGGATCCTGTCCATGCCAGCTCCTGGGAGGGTGAGCCCCATCCCCTGAGGTGGTTCCACTCGAAGGTGGTGCGGGACCAGTGGATGAGGAGGTCCCAGGGTGGTTCCCAGATGTGCTGGGGCCTGGTGCCATGGCCAGATGAGGTGGGTCCGCTGGGACCAGCCTTCCCAAATGTGCTATGGTGGGCTAGTAATAGTCAACACAATCCAGGATTAGTTATAACAGCATGCATAGATATTCCAATTAACCCAAAACACCAGATTTGGAACAGTTGCATAGCAAACAGAACACATGCATATATGGAACCACACTGGCCATTACAATGGCATGCAGTTTACATTGATAGCAACAGGCTAACAATGATAGTATTTCAACACTGAACATTAATAGAAACGCATTTCAATATTTGTTGAACAATACGACATATGTCCCAACAGTAGGTTTGATGTAAACATAGCCATTGATTTGTGTGTTTAGATTATTGTTGCAGATATGGTGGTGGTGGGGGGATGTCAATTAACAACTTATATATTCTTGCAGTACTCACAACTTTAATGATCATTGCTCTAATCATTACTGTACAGATATTATTACAATACCCAAAGGCTTTGGTTTGGGCAGTGGTATGTTTGTACACAGTGTATACTTCAACTGTCTTATAGCTAAATTCTACATCTCTTACCTGGTAGACTTGTGGAGGAAATGTTTGTTAACACTACCTGACTGTTTCTAGACATATTCCAAGATTCTGAGTTAATATTATGTACATACCTCTCAATCTCTTAATGCACACACTCGGGACAAAGCTCAACAACATGGGGGTACAAATAAGGGCATATTTTGAATCTTGCTCTCATAAACTTGGAGCATTACCTGAGTGACAAGATTTGTTTAAATATACATTTTCTGAAGGTTTTGAGGTCTGAAAATCAAATATATGTCATTATTTAGTGACTACAATTCTGAGATCATCCCACTAATTTGCCAAGGGGACAGAGGAACAGGCAGAAAATATGAACCAATTATCTGGATATTCTGGCAAAATGTGTACAGTTGAGAAGTATGATTATGCATACAGCTTACTACCACTCCCAGGATTTGAACCATGGCCATGTCTGCTAAAAAATACAGCAATTTAAGTTTCATCAGAGTATGCCATTTGGATATTACTATTTATTCCTTTGGTGTTTTCTCTCTAAGTATTTCTTGTTTGTACAAACTGACCTTGTAATTACAACATTCTTATACAGACATCCCTAGACATATTTAAGTAGCACAGTGTGAGCAACAGTGGTTGACACAACAGTGCTATTCTGATATCAGATGTTAGTGAATGCTATGTGAGGCCATAGAATACCAGAGTAAACACTACTAGTCCAGGATTTAAATCTTTATTGGCAGGCAGTTACAGTTTTCTTATCTGACAGACCTGTGGGGGGAATGTTTGTTAATACTACCTGACTGTTTCTACACATATTCCCAGATTCCTAGTTAACATTATGCATATACCTCTCAATCTCTTAATGCACACACTCTGGACAAATATTGACAACATGGGGGTACAAATAGGGACACATTTTTAATATTGCTCTCATAAACTTGGAGAGTTGCTAGAGTGACAGGATTTGTTTTAATATACATTTTCTGAAGGTTTTGTCATCTGAAAATCAAATGTATGTCATTATTTAGTGACTACAGTTCTGAGATCATCCCACTGATTTGCAAGGGGGACAGAGGAGCAGGCAGAAAATATGGGCCAATCTGGACATTCTGAAACAATCTGTACAGTTGAGAGGTATGATTATGCATACAGCTTACTACTACTCCCAGAATTCAAACCATGGCTGTGTCTGCTAAAAATACAACAATTTAAGTTTCATCAGAGTGTCTTGTTTGGATATTGCTGTCTATCTCTTCACTGTTTTTCTCTCTAAGTCTCTCTTGGTTGTACAATCTGATATTGTACTTACAACAGTCATATACAGGCATTCCTAGACTTCTTATGCAGCATAGTGTGGGTAACAGTGGTTAACACAACATTACTATTAAGAGAATGCAATAATAAATGCCATACAATACCAGAGTAAACACAACCAGTGCAGGATTTAGAGCTTTATTGCCAGGCAGTTACAGTTTTCTTTAAATATGAACTATATGGGACTGTTACTGTCATATTGTCTGGTTTATTCAGTACAACCCATACACAGTTTTTATACTGCCAGGTGACTTTCTGCTACTTTATATTTATTTGCTATGACTACTGCAAGCAGGATTGTTACTTACTAGCCTCACAATGTAGCCTTTGCAACCTACTAGCATGGGCTTCCTGATTCACAGCCCACTCAGCTGCAGCTATAAGGGAAATAGAGAAATATTTAGGCATACCTATCCATCATATACACAGGCTGGACATTAGTAAACAGTTACTGGTATGAGTACTTGGGACATCTCCCCTCTGCCTTGCTTCTTGGACCCACTCATCCAAGAGGTCCCTCTTTCTCCACTTCAAGTTGGCATAGTGGTGCTGGACCTGCTCACCAGTCCGAGAGATACCAGTGACACTGGTGAGATCACAGAAGAGATGGTCCCAGGCTTCTGCTTTTTATTGGGAGCCTTAGTATTGGCCCTGCAGCAGTCTCTCATCATGGTTTTGTAACAGGAGTCCTACCATGATCTTGGACTCCTGTATGCCCCAGCATTGCACACAGAAGTGCATGCCCTCAACACCTCCTGCCATACTGCCTACAGTGGGAAGCTGCAACCAGTTATGAGCTGTGTTCCCACCTGTGGGGTTTAAATATGGCCAATTTCCCAACCTTTGCAGTGATCAAACAGTTTTGAATATGCTGAGCTAAGCTAAGCTACGGGAAAACCTGCTTAGCTAAGATTGGAAGTGCTTAAAGGGGCAGGTCCAGCACTGCTTACAAATGGGCAAATCCACTTAGCTAGGCTACTCATTGCTTAGCAGTCATATTTACACAATGCTTACACCTGGTAAGCAGAGCTGTGCAATGCTTAGCATTGTTTATTTGTCGTTTTATAGACTATCTGCTGTATGGCATTGATTCATCATTCATTACATATTATAAATTTATTTACTGTCCATGACATCCCCCAATGTGCTTTCATTACATTTATTCATGTGTCACTATACTGTATGGGGCACTTGTGTTTATATGGGGGCTTTACAACTTTATTAAACTGACACCTCACATCTGGACCTAATGCAGTACTCTGGTTAACAAATATATGTTATTTAGTAGCTAATTATAAAAAAATAAATGTTTATCTATTGCTTTCATGTAAAATGCAAATTGGTTATAGTGGGGATTGAATCAGGAATGGCTGTTTGCAAAGCATACACTCTAACCACTACACTATTGAAATACTGTGTATGCTGGATGTCTCTTGCTATTTAACTTCTTGTGCTGTTTACACCAGACTAAGCATAGCTAAGCAATGGGCTCACCCGTGCAGCTATGCTTAAACTTTATTGCATGTTTAAAAAAAAAATATTTGTTGTGTTATTTTATTTGTACCCTTCAGAATATCCCTGCTAATGCTGGACCTGTTATTGTATCATCTTTCTGCTTTGTGGGATGATTGTCCCTTTTGCTTTGTCCACATTCCTTACTGTCACAGGTTGGGAGGTGTGCACTATGTGCATATGCTTCATGTGTTATTCTAACATTTGTCTTGGTAGGGACGGTTGTCCCTTATGGCTTTGACCAGAGTTGTTATCCTGAGGGGTTGGGGGTGTTATGAGCATTCTCACTCATTTTAAATTGCCAAAAGGCAATTATGGATTGCAGGGGTGTGCATATTGTGAGAGCTCTGCTCTGACACACACTCCCTGTGCTCGTACATGGAACCATGTCCGTTTTAGAGCATGGCAGCGCGCTTTCATACATATGCATGGGGCTCTGCTGCTCTGAACAGAAACGGTCCCTGCCATCCAGGAATAACTTATTCCTGCACTGCTGCTTGCTGAATTCCAGGGACTGTTCATATTTTATCTTGCTATTTTGTCCATATTCTTTTTAAATAGAATTTAACTACTTTAATGAACTCTTCTAATTTTAATTTTATGTCATCTTCCTTAGCCCTTGCCTTTTCAGATCATACCTTATTGATTTAAAATATAAATATTACATGGGGGAAGCCTCCTTCCGTCTACCTATCATATATATGTGTGCATTGAAAGAGTCAGCATCCTTCTATCTCATTCTATCTGGGTAGCATCCTCTGTCACATTTCTGGATGCTGTATGTATTTTCATGAACATCTGTTTCCGTGACATAGAATGTACAATGATGTCACCCCTATAGCTTCCTATTGCTTCCTCGTTATTCTGCTTTCTTCAAGGTTCTACTTAAATGTGCTCATTCATCATCTCACCAACGTCTGCATAATGTCACTCTATGAAGTTTGCCATCAATATCTCAGGAACTCAACACTTTGAACAACTAAAAGAAAATGAAAAACCATAACTGGATAAATTTTTGTCTCGAAAATCAATTTCTGTGCAGCAGTTTTAACAACTGTTTATCTAGTAGTCAAATATATGGGGAATACACTTTTAATCATGTTTTAAAAAAGTCTTGTGGTGGTTTTATTAAAAATTAACAAAACGGTACATATAAACAATAAAAGTAATTCAAGAACAATCACAGCAGCATATGCATACAGTGAAATTAAATAAACTGACATGTCATTGTCTTTTAATCCTCTACCCTTCACTACCATTCTGTAATGCTACATTAGCATAAGTCTTACTGGGGAACGTCAGCATATCACTGATTCCAAATCACTTACAGAGAATGTATTAATGTTATTTTAATAACCACATCTTTCACCCTATGCAGTATTCTGACATACTGGGAATGTATAATCCTCCAATAGGTTTTGAATCTCTTTGCATGATTCTAAAATAAAAGTTTTACCTGTTACAAAACAGAAATAAATACTGCATTTGCACTGAATTATTTACAGAATGTTAATCTTTCTTCATGACATTTATCTTTCATAAGGTCCTTTATGTTATTTTCCCTTTTGGTAACCTTCATATAAAATCAAATCTTTCAATAACTTCCATTGTAAAAAATAATTCTGGATATATTCCCCTCTCAAGCATTCCCTCTAATATATAACAGTCTTATTTCTTATGTTATACCACTACTTCCATGGTATGGTTTCAAAACTGGAGTTTTATTTTCATAACCTACATTATTTTCTAATATTATCATAACAAGTATTTTTAACAACCTTTCATTATTATTAGCCATTACAGTGTTAAAACATTTTTCTGTCTTCAATGCAATAAAACACATGCATACAAATGAGAAGAGGCATGCCCATTCATCCCTTAAATACATCTTCTTGTTTTATTTTCATATGTTTAGTTATGTGTCCTAAACATGGTATAAATATAAATTGTTTACCTGAATTATCATGT
The DNA here is from genome assembly GCF_019279795.1 of Protopterus annectens. NCBI lineage: Eukaryota > Metazoa > Chordata > Ceratodontiformes > Protopteridae > Protopterus > Protopterus annectens. The sequence goes on along the minus strand of NC_056725.1, from coordinate 1,948,405,353 downwards.
AAAGTAAATTAACCCTTATATTACATACATATGATTGCCACTAGTGACAACAAATAAATCAGTAAGAATATCCATTTCTTCCTCATGTGCTATATAGTTATATAATTTCTATTACTCTATTCTGTAATTTGTTTTTCTTATTCATGTCCTAAAACTAACTCTACATTTGCTAATTTGTTTCTGTGAAATAAACTGTACTTCTACTTTTTCTCTTTCTGACATTTTTGATAAATTTCCATCTGCAAATTTGCATTTACTTTGCAACATGTTCATTAAATGAATCACAAGCTTTCATCCTTTGATATGTAAGTATTGTTATCTGCACAAGTTAAAAAGATATGCATATTTACAGCTCTAAACATCTTGAAGCCCACCACCCCACTATCTACTTAATATTACGTATCACATCTAAAGCTATAGTTGCCCATAATATCCATACTTACATTTTGATTAGTATTATGATATATTCTTGCTGTATTTTAAGAAACTAAACATCAAATGAAAGAGTTGAGATACTTGTTTTGTCGCCTTCATTTAATCATGAACAGTTGCTTTACAAATAGTTTCGTTATTGTGTTGCATGTTAAAGTGGTTTTGTTCCTTGCTAAATTTTGTCTTTCTATTTTTTGCAAACAACATTGCAAGTCATGTACTATTTCTTTATAACTCTTCATTTGATTTCTCTTCTTCTGATTGTATCTTATCATTTAATTTTATGTTAAAATTATGTCCTCTACATACTCTGCACAAGACATCAAAGTTTTATGATGATCTTTTCAATACCTTCAATACACCTATTATTTTATCTCCCACTATCAAACATTGCAAGTTATAAATATGTCTCCATATTCCTTAATGCCCTTGTGAATATCAAAGCACTCCACATGGTTAAATGGTAAATGTTAAATTCATTTCTTTACTTATTTTACTGCTCAAGAATGCAGATAATGACAGTCTCTTTTCATATATTCAGCTTTTAAAAGTAAACAGCCTTGGTGTAGTGGCCTAAATGTCTTCAGCAATTCATTACCTTTCTCCTGAGAAATTCTAATCTCATTTATTAACTCTACAATGATATTACAATTAAACTCTTCAGCTCATAATGTAGTGGCATTTTTAACAAAATGATTAAAAAAATGATTCAGCTACTTCAAACAATTCTTTTTATTTTATCTTCCATCACTTATGCATAAATTATACAACATTGTAAGATAAGCATCTGCTTAGATATCACATATAACTGCTCTTTATTTGCCCTCCACTGTCATATCAAATGCTTTAATTCTTCTTAAAGTGTAAACCTTCTGGCTTAAAAACACGTCTGTGCATTTTAGTCATCATGCAGCACCGCAGGGCTACAGTTAAAGTATTCCAGGTGCCAGAAAGTCTGCTCTTCAAATTTTCCCTTAGAACTAACTGGTTTCTCAGTTATAGCAATACAATCTGAAACCCTTTGACTAGCACTTACTCTAGAACCTGCTGGAAAGCACTACAAAGCCTTAAACTGATACAAGCACTCAGCTCTCCTTGTCAATAAGGAGAAAATAATCGTAGGCACTAAACAGCCTATAACTGCAAAGTACCTTGCAAAGGTAAGGGAAAACAGCTCTTATACTTTACAAAAAAAAAAGCACCTAAACAGGCATGTCCAAGAGTCAGCTTCAGGTGATTTCTCCTGTCCACCTGGTGAATCTGGGCATACTGGGGCAATGCAGCAACTGCCTCATGTACACAGACAGCCCTCTCCTCCTACCACCCAACACTACAACCTGTGAGAGATGCCCTTACATAGCCAAACTGGAAGCAAAGCTCTCTCCAGCCAAGATTGTGCTAGACAGTCAAGAGGAGAAGATTAACACCTGCAGTACACCTCAAGCAACAAATAGCCCTTCGAAACCCACACCATCAACACCCACACATAGCAACACTAAACCCACATATGCGGAGGCCCTTAACATTAACCTGCCCAAGCAACAATGACCTCCGAAGCTGAAATGCAAACAAACACCAGTCACAACCAAAGTGACACAGCTCACAACACCAGTGTGCCACCCAACAACAACCCCTATGGCAAGACAATATACCCAACACTTTAGTCATAGGTGACTCTATAGTCAGGCACACTGATATCCCACTCACCAGGCTGAACAAAGAGAAAATTACAGTCAGCTGCCTGTCAGGTGCCAGGATCCACCACATAAAGCATGCACTGAAGTAATTCCACAAGAAGTACAAATACGACTCTGTCATTGTCCATGTTGGAGTGAATGACTTGAGACATACCTCCCCAGACTACATGAAAAGAGACATGGAAGAGCTCTCAGATCATGTGGCCCAGGCAAGTATGACCCTAGCCCTGAGTAGCATCCTGCCCTCGCCCAGAATGATACCACAGTATAAGGACAAAATGATTGACTTCAACAATTGGCTAAGCTTCTGATATCATTCAAAAGGGATCCAGTATCTGTCTGCCTGGGAAGACATGCTCGACAAACCACAATGCTTTGCCAAAGATGGTCTGCACCTGTCACCCCTGGGATTGAGGTTACTGGCTAAAGCTCTTGCCACCCCTATAGTGCCTTTTTTAGGCAAGGATCAAAGGACAAAATCACCACCGTAACAGATGCAAGCATGCAAAATCTGAAGGTAATGCTACTCAATGCCAGAAGTCTAAACCTCAAAATGCACTCTCTCGAGGCACTCCTAAAAATGGAGAACATTGATATCTGTGCAGTAATTGAGACCTGGTTCAAGGCTCCAGAGAGCACCCCTGCAATACCAGGCTAAAACTCGTACCACACTTTTTGGCCACCAAACCAAGGCCAAAACACTAAAGGTGGAGGAGTGTCCATATTCACAATGGATATTTACACCTCCAGGCTAGTTGCCCAACACAATGCATCTGAAATTTTCAAGGTGCAACTAACACTAGGTAAGACTGCAATCCAAACTGTAGCTTGCTACAGATCCCCCACCATGCCCCAAGATTCTCACTGCACCTTTCTAAACATACTGGAAAATATTAAGGTACAACCAAACACCCTAATACTGGGTGAATTCAACTACCCTGCCATTAATTGGTAAAACTACTTGGACACCAACACGTTTTCCCAATGGTTCTTAGAATTCAAAAATTCCAACGCCCTGGATCAACTAATCCATTGTCCCACCAGGGGCTCAAATATCCTAGATCTGGTCATTACCAACATGGGAGATAGATGCTCCACACCAGTGGTCACCCCCTCATTGGTCAGGTCTTTTCATAAGCAAATCACCCTTGACGTCCATATCCCACCCCCCAGTAAGGAAACCTCAGTAAAAAACTCCTCCAAAGCCAACTTCATGCTACTCAAGTCAGAAGTGACAAACTTCATGACACCCATGCAGACGGGATCCGAAAGTTCGACTGCTGACCTACACTAAGGCACTGTACGAGCACATCCACTCGTGCATGAATCGTGCCATCCCAAATAGAACCAAGACACTGACACCTCCTCCAAAAAAAGGAAGCCAATCTGGTGGTCCCCTGCCATAAACAAACTATACAACAGAAGGAAGAAACTGTTGCAGAAAAGAGGAAAATCCCAGGATGCAAAAAACTCCCTTACCAGCCTCAGTAAGAAGTTGAGATCCCTCATAAAATCCTCCAAAGACAACCACAAGGTATTCTATAGTTATGTCAAGAATCTAAATGGCAATGCTCAAATCTGCTCTGAGCTACAACAGAATGGCATTAAATATACTGATCCCAAGGATATTGCCAATATCCTGGCAGATCAGTTTAGTGCCAACTTCACCACCCTCTCACCCCCTAAAGGGCCCATCTCAATTCCAAAAGATTGCCAAATTCCAGTAATCATGGCCACACAGGTAGAAAAAACACACACTCCAAAGCTAAGAATACAGCAGATGACATCCCGGGCTGTGTACTACATGAACTACAAAATGAACTGGCACCTCACTTAAGTGTTGTGTTTAAGCATAGCCTCACCTCAGGCTTCGTGCCCACTGAGTGGCGCACAGCTACAGTTATCCCACTCCACAAAGGAGGATCCTCTTTGGATCCCGGGAACTATCGTCCCATCAGTCTGACGAGTCTGCTCTGCAAAGGCATGGAACGCATTATCATGGAACTTATAAACAAAGACATTGGCAACCTTCAAACTCTGGACCCCACCTAGTTTGGGTTTGTAAAGGGCCGATCTTATCTCCTGAACCTGATTGACTTCTTTGAATCAGTCTGCAGAGCTGTGAACGAGGGTAAGGTGGCCCACACAGCCTATTTGGAACTTGCCAAGGCCTTCAACACCATCCCCCACTCTGGAATCATAGATAAACTTATTAAGTTGGGCATAAATCCCTACGTCACTCGATGGGTTGCCAACTGGCTTACTGACAGAACCCAGACTGTAAAAGTAGCCGACTCTAAATCCAGATCAAGACAAGTGACAAGTGGAGTACCTCAGGGTTCAGTCCTGTGACTGCTCTTGTTTGGCATCTACTTCTCTGAAGTACAGGCCAACACTAAGGGACTCTGGCTAACAAAGTTTGCAGATGACTGCAAACTGGGAGCCATTATTGAATCCCCAAATTATGTGGATATTCTAAAAAAGGGCCTTACAGAAACAGATGCTTGGTGCCAGAGCCATGGGTTCAAGCTTAATGCAAAGAAATGTACAGTTATCCCCTTTGGGAAAAGCCATGTACCCATGAATTACCACATAGGTGGCAGTACACTAAACACCAAAAGTGTGATGAGAGACTTAGAGACACAGGTGGACAGTGGTCTCACCTTTGATAACCACATTGCCACAACAGTCATGAAACCCTTCTATGTGGCACACCTCATCACTAACAGCTTTTCATCCAGAAAAAGGAGGTCATTGTCTCACTGTACTCATCCCTCATTAGACCCATTATAGAGTACAATGCCCCATTTGGTATGTACCTCACAAGACATCTGCAACAGCTGGAAAGGCCACAGAAATACCTCACTAAAAGGCCTAAAGCAGATGCCCAATGCTGACCATCTAAAAAAACTCCAGCTATACTCTGTGGCATATTGTCTACTCGGAGGTGATCTCTGCTTGACATACAAGGCCATGTCAAGCCCTGAGCTGTTGGACATGCTCCACTTAAAGAAATCCCAATCCCTCAGAGCCACATGCTCCAGGGATCTAAACCTTGTCATCACAATGGACAAAACATGCTGGAGGGATAGGTTCCTGACCCAGAGACTCCCCATACTCTGGAATAGACTGCCCATACATGTCAAGCAGAGTGTCCCCTTGGACCTCTTCAAAAGGAGCCTTGATGATTGGATGGGAGATAGGAAATTCACCCCGGGAATCATGTCAGTCGCCCTGCTAGACAGGGGACAGAGAAGTAAATATCTTTGGAAGAAATATCCAGGGAATTGTTATGGCTAGGCTTGTATAGGTCCTAGGGCTGATAGCCTAGTACCAACCTATGAATCTATAAATCAGTACATAATCCTAGCACCTGCATCCTAATTAGATGAATTAATTATCTATCCCTCATTTATGCTCAGATAACTTTCCATAACTTGCGTCAATAAAATGGATACTGCAAAAGAATAAAAGATCCTGGTACTTAGTTTTTACCCATTCTTATAATGCTATACTCATCACCTCTGTTTCTCTTATATTTCCTAGATAATGATTTTACATTATTCCTCATGTTTTGCCACCTTTTGTGTTTCTTAGCTTTTCTTTTTTTAGTTCCTTTTTTCCTTCACTTTTCTTTTTATTTAGCTCCTTTTTTCCTTCATTAGTTTTCCATTCTCTCCAGATTCTTCATTTTTCTTGCTGGCATAAATGATCACAAATATCAAAAACAGAAGATTCTTCCTTATCCTGAATAACAGGCATGTTACTGATGGTACTAGTCTATGCAAAGACATTCTCCCAAATTCACTAATCTTCTATGCAGGACTAGCTTAGTCCTGCATAGAAGCAACCATTTAGGAGCAGCACGGCAGCATGCCATGCATATTAATGAAGGCGCGCTCCCTGAACTCCTAAATGGACACGGAGTATGAATGAGTGCAGGGGGTGTGTCTGTGAGCAGAGCTCTCAGAATATACATGGTCCTGCTATCAAGAACTGCAGTTTAGCAATAACAATGAGCGAGACCGCTCATAGGTGGTTGCATACCCCCAGCAACAACCCCCCAAGTTTATAAGAGCAATAGTAAAAATATAATAATATAAACAAGTTAATTTTTGTTATCAAACAAATAAAATTTAACCGTAGGTGTAGGTGTGCAGGCTTGCCTATTGCTTAGCTAAGTATACTGAAGCTTAAATGGCACAAGAAGATAAATATCAGGATATATGCAAATGAAGCCGTTCTGCAATAGTGTAGTGGGCAGAGCATTCACTTTACGAGCAGTCATTCCCGGTTTGAGTCTCACTCCAATACATTCCATTTTCCATGTCAGATCACTTTATGAACAATAATTTTTGTTGCATAACCCACTAAATAACATATATTTGTGACCAACCAAATCACTAAAAACAAAAAATGAAGAGCAAATTGCACTGGTCATCGAATGAAAACACTGCTTTATTACACCAGTTGGTGACTGAGCGGTTTCACCTGTAAATCTTAGGCTTCATCAGAGTCACCACTTCCTTTGTATATTAAAAATCAGATGACATCACAAGTACTAATTGACTGCTGCATAGGTTAAAAACCAGTAATTAATACACAAGCAAAATAATGTTTAAAACAACAATGCCATAGAAATTTAAAAACACTTGAATTAAACTAGCACATATGGGTTTGCCCCAAAACGTGAAAAGCTGCAATGAATAGTTTATGTCAAAACAACAATATTGAAGTATCTATATAATCATAGATCTCCATTTCAATAGGGGGCAATAGAGATGTTATCATTAATGCCTGGTAGACTTTGGCATTTAATCTCAATTGCCACTTTGTTTCACACAACTCCAAAATAATTTTAGTATTGCCTCCTCTTTCGTTCTTTTCAACCTTGTCAATAATAAAAAACAAAAATCTTTTAAAATTGAAAAAAACTGCAGAATGATTATATAGTGCACTGCTAACTTTCCTATTCTTGATGTCCCTCACATGCTCGGCAATTCTGTCTCTTAATCTGCGTAAAGTTTTTCCAACATAAAATGCTGAGCATGTGCTACAAGATGCTATGTACACAATGTTTCCAGTAGTACAAGTACCCCACCCAGGGCATTTCAAGGTTCGGTGGTAGCCCTCCACTGCCACATAGGGGCTGTCATTAATGTAATTGCAGTAGCTGCAACAACCACACTTATACATTCTAGACCTGTATATTCCACTTGATCTCATCCCATTCTGCTTTAGAATGTCTTTTAAATTTCTACCTCTACTGCACACAATTTTTGGCTTATCATTCAACTAAGTTTAAGTTCCATGTCAAAATTTTTGTCCCAACTGGTTCGAATTCATTGGAATTTGGTTGGAACTGGTTTGATAACCAGTGTGGTTTGCCCTTCATTTTTTGTTTTTAGTGATTTGGTTGGTTATTTGTTATTCTCACCCTGTGTGTGGTGAGTTTGAGTTTTCATTTAACATATATTTGTGAATTGGAGTACTGCATTAAATGTAGATGTGAGGTGTCATCATAATAATTTGTAAAATCCACAGATAAACACAAGTGACCTATACAGTATATGTATACATGAATCAGGAATACAAATTGAAGGTATAATGTGTAATGAATGATAAATCCATAGAGTTTCCAAATCCACCGATTTGCCAAGAACCATTTTACATTTCTGTCTAAATTAGTGGGGGATAAGCAGGAGTAAGCACTATTAAGTAGTATTAATCGGGAGTAAGCATATTTAGCAGTAGTAAGCTTGTTTGCATGGGGGTAAGCAATGTACACACAGGTTAAGCAATATTGAAGCTAACTCTCTGTAAGCATATTTAACCGGAGCTTAGCATTGCTTACCTTCGCGCAAACCCACTCAAACCATTTTACAATTGCTTAAAAGTGCCTTAATCACTTTGTATCCAACAGCCGCTGTTCTGCCTAGCAAAAAAATAAACAACCATTGCAGGTCTTGAACCCAGGACCTTGTACACTATAGCTATAGTAGTTAACCACTAAGCCATCACAGCAGTACATAAGATTGAGGTATCACCAAACAGATCCTCACTATAGGAATATTAAACAACATGTGAAAGGACTCTGTAAAGAGTTTTATATTGTATAACCTACTACATAACATAAATATGTGAACTGGAGTACTGCATTAAGTCCAGATGTGAGGTGTCATTATGATAAAGTGTTGAAATCCCCTAATAAACACAAGGACCCCATGCAATGTGCGTAGACATGAATCATGGATAATAAAACACATATATAGCATGTAATGAATAATAAATCAATGCCAAACAGCAAATAGTATGCAAATTAAAATGTAAGAAATGCTAAGCTTTGCAAAGCCCTACTTACTAGGTGTAACCAATGTGTGGGCCAGCTAAATCAGTTTGCCCATTGGTATACCCATTTAAGCAATGTTCACCTTAGTTAAGCAGGTTTGCCCATAGCTTAGCATTTTCAAAACCATCCAGTCACGGCAAAGTAAGGGAAATCAGCCCTATTTAAACCCAGCAGGCAGGAATACATCTCATAACTCATTACAGCTTCCTCTTGTAGGCACATGACCAGTGTGGGAAAGGGAGTGCACTTTTGGGTGGAGCGCTGGGGCATCCAGGAGTCCAGAGTCATGGCAGAACTCCTTGTTAAAGACCATGACCACAGACTGCTGCAGGGCCAGTACCAGGGTTCCAATATAAAGCTGAAGCCTGGGACTGTCTCGCCCATGACCTCACCAGTGCCACTGGCATATCTTAAACTGGTGAGCAGGTCAGGCATCACTATGCCGACCTGAAGCAGATAAAGAGGGAGCTATTGGATCAGTGGATCCAAGAGGCTAGGAGGATGGGGATGTCCCAGCCATGTGTAAGTATCAGTCCACTACCTGTTTAATAATTGTCAGCTCATGTATATTATGGATAGGTATGGCTAAATATTCCTCTTATGTCTTTGACAGTGGCAAATGAGTGGGCTGTGAACCGAGAAGCCCATGCCTGTAGATTACAGAGGTTGTGTTGCGAGGCAGGTTAGTAATACTCTTGCATGTACTGTCATAAGAAATAAATCTAAAAGTAGTAGTAAGTTAATTGCCAGTATAAAACCTGTATTGTTTAAGGCATGTGCTGAATACACCAGAGAATATGGCAGGAAGAGTCTCATATAGGTTGTATGTAAATAAAAGGTTAACAGCCTGACAATAAAGGTCTAACTGCTGGACTGCATGTGTTTACTCTGGTATCATATGGTAATGTAGAGTTGCAATCTCTTAATTGTACTGCTGTATTAAGCACTGTTACTCACACTGTGCTACATAAATAAAATGTGTAGGAATGTCTGTATATGACTGTTGTAATCACAAGAGGTCAAATTGTACAACTGAGAGAGACTTAGACAGAAAACAGTGAAAAAATAGACAACATAATCCAAATAGCACACTCAACTGAGACGTGAACTGTTGTATTTTTAGCACACACAGCCATGGTTTGAATTCTGGAAGTGGTAGTAAGCTGTATGCAGAATCATACCCCACAACTGTACAGATACGTCCATAATGTCCAGTTAATTGGCTCATATCTGCTGCCTGACACCCTGTCCCCCTGGCAAATCAGTGGGATGATTCCAGATAATTAGGCAGCAAATAATGACATACAACTGATTGTCAGACATCTATAAGAACAAACCTGTCACTCTAGCAACTCCCCAAAGTGTTATGAGAGTAATAAGCAAACTATGTCCCATCTCCACCCTCATGTTGTGAAGCTGTGACCAGAGTGTGTGCAGTAAAAGAGTGAGATGCATGCGCATAATACTAATGTGGAATCTGGTAATATGTGTGGCAACATTCAGGTAGTGCTAACAAACATTCCCCCCACAGGTCTGTTAGATATGAAAACTGTGCCTAGAAATAAAAGATTGAAATCCTGGACTGGTACTGTTTACTCTGGTACTGTATGGGATTGTTAGTGTTGCAGTTGCTCTGAATAATAAGGTATTACTCATCACTGTCATCCACACTGTGCTGCATAATAAAACTGTGTAGGAAACCCTGTATAAGAGTTTTGTAATTACAAGGTCAGATTGTAAAATCACGGGAGACTGATAGACAGAAATCAGAGTAGAGATACACAGCAATATCTATATAGCACACTCAACTGTGATGGACACTGTTATATTTATAGCAGGCACAGCCATGGTTCGAATCCTGGGAGTGGTAGCAAGCTGTATGCAGAATCATACCCCACAAGTGTACAGAATTGTCCAGAATATCCAGTTAATTGGCCCATATCTGCTGGCTGTTACCCTGTCCCCCAGGCATATCAGGGTGCTAATCTCTGACATGTAGGAAGCCACTGGAGCATATCTCCGCTGAAAATTGCTCGTTCCAAGTCAGACATTCCCGGTTAACAAATGTAAAATAAAAATTAAAAAAAATAATGTCACATAACTGACTATCAGGCCTGTACATAATTGGAAAATGTCAATGAAAACAAACCTGTCATTGTACAACTCACCAAAGGTTTATGAGGGCAATAGTCAAAATATGTCTCGGTTTCACCTACATGTTGTCAAGACATGCCCAGAGTGTGTGCAATAAGAGATGGACAGGTATGTGCATAACATCAACCTGGAATCTGGGAATATGTGTAGAAACAGTCTACACTCTTATCCATGTGAATGTGTTACATTCAAAGGTAGTATCTCAGGTTATGTGCAGTCACACTGTCATGTAGTGTATCATGATGTTACTACTGTTGACAGTGCTTTCCCAAGCAAGAGTAGATTGCTAATTGTAGTACTGGCAACAAACACCCCTGCATTCATAGTTGGACTCTGAGTCCTCACTGTCATGTTCCTGATGTGTGAGCTATGTCACATTATATATTTCCTACTGGATAATGATCTGACATGTGGAAATTAACTGTAGACTACTGTCTGTATAGCACATGTCAGTGACAGCTGCCAACATGCTGTAATGGCATACCTATTGGTGTCAGATGTCTATCTGTATCTGTATATTGAATAGTATTGAACAATTGCTGTGACTTCTACAATTGTATAGTACATGTTAGTGATATTACTGTGCATCACATATGTTGTTATATCTAAATATACACATATCAGATACATGTGGTGTGATACATCTGGGAAGGCATACACAACAGTAATGTTATGTACATACACATATATATTCATATATATGTATTTATGCACATATGTATAGTGCATCATATATATATGGCCAATGTATATATCTCTCTGTATATATATATATATATATATATATATATATATATATATATATATATATATATATACACACACACACACACACACACACACACACACACACACACACATCATATATGTACATATATATCTATGTCAATATATATGTAGATATCTAAAACTATATGTGCATATATATCTATATATCTGTGTATGTGTAGACATATATAGATATGTATATATATATATATATATATATATATATATATATATATATCCATATATGTATGTAGATATGTATATGTATATATATATATATATATATATATATATATATATATATATATATATATATATATATATATATATATATATATATATATCTATATCCATATATGTTTACCATATGTCCAGAACATGGAGTGGAGTCATACCTCAGCACCAACAGTCTCAACCTCTTTGTGCAAGGGGAAATCATGTATGTATAGCAGGTATATATATAGAATGTTGCTACTGTAACAGGGTTTGTCTAAACAGACATGTTGTGTATGGGATGTTACATCTACTATTGACATGTACGTCATCAGTTACTAACAGACATCCTAAGGACATCATAGTACAATACCACTGATAGCACAGTAATGATCCCATGGACTACAGCAGAGATATGACCAATATATGTGGACAGTCTGGCACATTCTGGTTAGTCCAGAGGTATACACAGATCCCCCTAGTGCGAGATATGGACCAAGCCTGACAATGTGGATGTTAACAGCCATGTTCATAGGTATATCACGTAAATACTGGACTACATATGCCCACACAGTTTAAGCATTCACACACTCCTGTCTGTCTTGACACATAATAACTGGTGGTGCAGAGGTCACATGGCCAGATACTACCCAGTAGTTAGTGACATACATCTGTACAGCATCCCTTAGCTTTATCAGAAATACACAACAGTTATGGTGGCCCAGCAGCAGTACATCTTAGAAATATCTGGACATAACATCACATTGGGTAATTACACTAAGCTGCTAGGCATGTAAAAAAGCACCGTGCAAACTACAGGCTGACTGCCACAACACTGGCCTACATTTCATATGGGGGAATACACATGTACCTGCAAATATAGCAGGCTCTACAGGCATGTCACAGCACAGAGTAACAGACACCTGTGTGAAAGTGTATACCCACAACCAATGTGAAAACAGCCAGAACCACATATGGTACGCAAGCTTAATATTACACTATATGGACTGTCTGATCAACACCATCCTCATATGTGCCACTCACACACTAACCCTACATATACTAGGTCATGACACAGTGTGGTCCACTGCCTGTCTGTGGTATGGGACATGTGTGTTTGGCCCTACAAATATGTGAGCTGATAGGGTACCATACACTGGAGCAGCATGTAACATCAGATAGAACAGGACCAAGAACAATGACATCTACCACAATCTGTACACAGGCCAAGGTACTTATTCGCAATACACATACTGTTGACAATCACCATAAGTACACAGACCCCACTACTGTACACACAACCACAGAATGCCCAGGTTATGTCCTTAGAAATAATCCCTACTATACATAACATGTCTAGCAGTCCAATGTCTGACTGGCTTGTTATCAGGTATGATGTCAATACATAATGGTGTACAGAACATATGCACCTCTTACTGCATGACATATGTACAAAGGTTGACAGACTTGTGGCTGGAGCCACAAACACTGGGCCAATATTGGCATGTTGCTGTGATACCCTCATACATTTACTGCTGTAACAAGGTTTGTTGTGACATATGTCCTATGAGGGATACAAAGTCAGTAATTCTTATGGCTGTCACCATGTACTGACTGCAATCCTCAGACTATGCTTCTGCAGTTCTAAGATAGGTGAACTGTGAGTAACACAAGACACATAAGACTCCAAACACTGGTCATTCTGCGGATAACCCTACAGGTGGGTGTTTCCTCAAACACATAACACTGTCATGACAGGTATTAAATCATGTAGACCAGCCATATCCACACAAACCATGTTAAACCAACATTACTCCAAAGGCAGAAGAGCAACACTTGCATTCTGTAGTCATGTCTGGAACATCACCCTCCTGTTTGTTGGCCTGTCTCCACAGTGTATGTTGTTAGAGGTATATCCCACTACCATCTGTGAAGCTGTTTGCCAAGCACCGACATGAAGTCCTGCTCACAGTGAAGGAAAAGGGACAACACCCACATGATGTTCCTAGTTATAGGAGTGTGTTTCCATGCAATTGGCTATGGGAATGTTACCATAGCTGATCAGCTAGTGGGGGACTGCAATTCATGCAGAGGCCATCAGCTGATCATGAGCATCCCTTACAAAACACAAGCTGCTGCCTAAGCAAAGCAGGTGTACTTCCCCACATCCACCAGAGAGGGAGTGAGAGAGACAGCATGTTTATATCATACACTTACCAGTATGGGGTTTCAAACCCCTGCCTATGTATTGCTATCAGATGTCTTTGCAGTTACTGCATGTGGCACAGAGCTTATATGTTGGAGAGCTGTCCTATATTTGATGGTGAGTGACATCCACAATAGTGATAAAGGAGGGATAAGGTAGGTGTAGTACATATGCCTGTGTACATAAACAGGTGTCAAGGTCGACACAGCCACACTCTCTCAAGGACTCACACACATTATCACAGTAGACTTCCTAACCAGCTAGTTTGCCACAATACAGTAAAACACAGGAATCACATGCACCACAGGGTTTATCAGGATGCTATATGGTCAAAGGGTATGCCAGGGTGTCTGACATCAGAAGACATGCTTCAGTAGGCCAATGGGAGGTGTAGTGAGTGTGTGTGGTGTCCAAATCATTATACTCCACACACACACAGACACAGGTTGCCAGTACTGACATCCATGGATGCATTGTTTCACAGGTGTGTAGTGGTTGACTGTGCCAATAGGCTATACAAGGCTAGGTAATGGGTATACCTTGGAATCAGGTCACATGACAATGGTCTGCTGTGTGGCTCAGGGGTGTAGTGTCTGGATTGGCCCACACAGATGGGTACTGTATTAACCATCCAGTCATCTCGGTTACTGTTGTGGGTGGCCATTGCTGTGCAATGTTTGCCATGCATGTGTTCTATAGTCTATGACATGGATGGTGTCTGGGATGTGCACACATCTCACATGCATGTTCTGTGACATGTGAAAGTGTACCTGGGGTGCCTGGAGCATGTTGTGTACACAGATTGTTATCATCAAATATGCCATTCTTGGCATCATGTGGTGAGAACTGGAAATGCACACCAGATTGACCCTGCACCTACATTGACAGCATGATACCATTATTCCCTGGTGTCAGTGGCATCTGTCCACACAGGGCATGTGTATAAGGCATGGTTTATCTTTTGTGGCTTATATTTGCTGTCTCTACAGTTGTTGCAGGTGTCCAGTAAGGAACATAGTGAAGGAGCACTGTATACAATTATATGCCTATTGGGATGGGATAGGGTGCCATACCCTCTGTAGTCCACTGCAATCACACCATGGTTACTATCTGTGAGCGATATGCAGGGAACTACCAACATAGTGGTTGATGCCTAGCCGAATGTGTGTATGAGACATGGGTTGAGAGTGTTCTCTGGGTAATACAGGGGTTGCTTATATTGTGCGTCATGCCTTGATGTTACATGTAGGTGTATGGATTGTCTATCCCAGCCTCTCAGCTGTTTGACATCTGTTATCCTTGTAAGGTGGACATTGTGACATATAATAGGCCCACCATATAAGAAATTTGCAAAACCCACTCCACAATGAGCCCAGTTGTTATACACTCACCGCTACCTCTACACAGGATATGAATGACAAGCACACACACACACTCACCAAGTCTCACAGTTGCCATGTCTGGGATTAGAACTCTTACTTAACTAGTACATCACACTACAGCATTACGCAGGTATAGCACCCACCACAGAGATTATTGGGCTACTCCTTCCCCAAAGGTGTATTTCAAAGTGAATGACATCAGCAGGCTTGCCAAAGAAGGGCAACGAAGGTTGTAGTGACTGTGAATGGCCTCAAAAGCATTGCTCCCTGCACAGGCAAACAAACTTCTACCCTTACCAAGTCTGGGAATATAACTCCTACCTAAGCAGTATATCACACTATAGCATTATGCAGTTATAGGACATGCCATGGAGATTACTGGGCTACTCTTTCCCCAGAGCTGTATTTCAAAGTGAATGACATCAGCAGACTTGCCCAAAGTAGGGCACTGGAGGTTGTAGTGACTGTGAATGGCCTCAAAGGCATTTCTCCCTACACAGTCAGACAAACACACACACAAACAAACAAACTTTTACACTTGCCATGTCTCGGAAAAGAGCTCCTACATAATTAGTATATCACAGTACAGCATTACGCAGTTATAGCACATGCCACATTGGGCTGCTTCTTCCCCAAAGGTGTATTTCAAAGTGAATGACATCAGCAGGCTTGCTAAAGAAGGGCAATGGAGGTTGTAGTGACTGTGAATGGCCTCAAAAGCATTGCTCCCTACACAGACAAACAAACTTCTACACTTGCCATGTCTGGGAATAGAACTTCTACCTAAGTAGTATATCACACTACAGCATTACACAGGTATAGGATGCACCACAGAGATTACTGGGTTATTTCTTCCCCAAAGGTGTATTTCAAAGTGAATGACATCAGCAGGCATGCCAAAGTAGGGCAATGGAGGTTGTAGTGACTGTGAATGGCCTCCAAAGCATTGTTCCCTACACAGACAGACAAACACACACACACACACACAAACCTTTACACTTGCCATGTCTGGGAATAGAACTCCTACCCAACTAGTATATCACAGTACAGCATTATGCAGCTATAACACACACCGCAGAGATTACTGGGCTACTCTTCCCCAAAGGTGTATTTCAAAGTGAATGACATCAGCAGGCTTGCCAAAGAAGGGCAATGGAGGTTTTAGTGACTGTGAATAGCCTCAAAAGCATTGCTCCCTACACAAGACAGACAAACACACAAACCTTTACACTTGCAATGTCTGGGAATAGAGCTCCTACCTAGCTAGTATATTACACTACTGCATTATGCAGTTATAGGATGTGCCTCGGCGATTACTGGGCTATTTTTCCCAAAGGTGTATTGTAAAGTGAATGACATCAGCAGGCTTGCCAAAGTAGAGCACTGGAGGTTGTAGTGACTGTGAATGGCCTCAAAAGTATTGTTCCCTTCACAGACAGACACACACACAAATTTCTGTACTTGCCATGTCTGGGAATAGAACTCCTACCTAAGTAGTATATTACACTACACCATTACGCAGTTATAGGATGCGCCACAGAGATTACTGGGCTATTTTTCCCCAAAGGTGTATTTTAAAGTGAGTGACAGCAGGTTTGCCAAAGTAGGGCACTGGAGGTTGTAGTGACTGTGAATGGCCTCCAAAGCATTGTTCCCTACACAGACAGACAAACTCACACACACACAAACCTTTACACTTGCCATGTCTGGGAATAGAACTCCTACCCAACTAGTATATCTCAGTACAGCATTATGCAGCTATAACACACACCACAGAGATTACTGGGCTACTCTTCCCCAAAGGTGTATTTCAAAGTGAATGACATCAGCAGGCTTGCCAAAGAAGGGCAATGGAGGTTTTAGTGACTGTGAATAGCCTCAAAGGCATTGCTCCCTACACAAGCAGACAAACACACAAACTTTTACACTTGCCATGTCTGGGAATAGAACTCCTATCTAATTAATACATCACACTACAGCATTATGCAGTTATAGGACAAGCCATAGAGATTACTAGGCTACTCTTTCCCCAAAGGTGTATTCCAAAGTGAATGGCATCAGCAACCTTGCCAAGGTTGGGCAATGGAAAGTGTAGTTCATAGGTTTATACATTGATGCTAAGCTATTGGCCTTAGGGCCTATACATGCCTAGAAATGACAATTCCCTGGTTATGACTTCCCACAATATTTACTTCCCTGCACCCCTGCCTAGCAGGGCAGCTGACATGAACCCCAGGGTCAATTTCCTATCTCCCATCCAATCATCCAGGTTCCTTTTGAAGAGGGCCAAAGAGGCACTCTGCTTGACATGTATGGGCAGTCTATTTCAGAGTCTGGAGAGTCTCTCGGTCAGGAACACATCCCTCCAGCATGTATTGGTCATTGTGATGACAAGATTTGGATCCCTGGCACATGTGGCTGTGAGGGTTCGAAATTCTTTAAGTGTAGCATGTCCAACAGCTGTGTGCTTGACATGGCATGGTATGTTAAACAGAGATCACCTCTGAGGACACAATGCGTGACAGAGTATAGCTGGATGATTTTCAGACTGTCAGCATAGGGCATCTGGTTTAGCCTGTGATTCATTTCATGAGTTATGTCTACAGCCTCTCTAGTTGTTGCAGATGTCTTGTGAGGTACATACATAATGGGCCATTGTAGTCTGTACTGGGTCTACTGA
Organism: Protopterus annectens; assembly: GCF_019279795.1. NCBI lineage: Eukaryota > Metazoa > Chordata > Ceratodontiformes > Protopteridae > Protopterus > Protopterus annectens. The sequence continues at coordinate 1,948,387,472 of NC_056725.1, read as the reverse complement.
GAGATGACTACAGTGGGACAATGGCCTCCTTTTCCTGGATGTAAAGCCCTTAGTGGGAGGTGTGCCACATAGGTGGGTTTCCTGACTGTTGTGGCGATGTGGTTATTAAAGGTGAGACCACTGTCCACCTGTGTCCCTAAGTCTGTTATCACACTTTAGGTGTTTAGTGTACTGCCACCTATGTGATACTTCACAGGTACATGTCCCTTCCCAATGGGGATAACTATATATTTCTTGGCATTGATCTTGAGGCCATGGCTCAGGCACCAAGCATGTCTTTCTGTAAGGTCCTTCTGTAGAATATCCACATCATGTGGGGATTCAATATTGGCTCCCAGTGTGCAGTCATCTGCTACCTTTGTTTGCCAGTATCCCTTACTGTTGGACTGTACTTCAGAGCAGTAGATGCCAAGTAAGGGTGGTGCCAGGACAGAACCCGAAGGTACTCCAACTGTCACTTGTCTGGGGCTGGGGTTGGTGTCACCTATATTTACAGTGTAGGTTCTGTCAGTACAGCAGTTGGCAGCCCATTGGGTGACATAGGGATTAATGGCCAGCTCGATACATTTATCTATGATTCCAGACTGGGGGATGCTGTCAAAGGCCTTGGCAAGGTCCGGATAGGCTGTGTGAACCACCTTACCCTTGTCCACAGCTCTGGAGATGGATTCACAGTTGTCATTCTGGTTTGAGGTGACATGATCGGCCCTTCACAAACCCATCCTGGTTAGGGTCAAGTGTTTGCAGGTTGCCAATGTCTTTGTTTTAGTTTCCATGATAATACATTCCATGGCCTTGCAGATCAGACACGTCATACTGCTTGGGCTGTAGTTCCCAGGATCCAAGGTGGATCCCCCCTTGTGGACTGGGATAACTGTAGCTGTGGGCCATACAGTGGGCATGAAGCCTGAGGTGTTGCTATGATTAGACATGGCACATAGGTGAGGTGCCAGTTCAGTTTGTAGCTCATGTAGTACACAGCCTGGGATGTTGACTGGTCCCATGGCTGCTGTTGTCATAGCTCTGAAGAGTGTGGTTTTTACCTATGTGGCCATTATTACTGGAATATGGCAATCTTTCTGTGTTGAGATGGGCCATTTGGGGGCTGGGAGGGGGGTGCTTTTGGCACTGAATTGATCTGCCAGGATATTGGCAATATCCCTGGGAGCAGTATATTTAATACCATACTGTTGTAGGTCAGAGCAGTTCTGACCATTGCCATTTAGATTCCTCACATAGCTATAGAATGGCTTGCAGTTATCTTTGACATCTTTGGTTATATTATGTTCATAACTAGCTTTGGTGGATGTTATGAGGGATCTCTGCCTCTTACTGTAGCTGTTAAGGGAGTATTTTGCATCCTGGAAATTCCCCAGTTTCTGCAACAGTTTCCTCCTTTTGTTGTACAGTATGTTTATGGCAGGGGCCACCACATTGGCTTCCTTTTCTTGGTTGGGAGTGTCTTGGTTCTATATTGGATGGCACGATTCATGCACGAGTGGATGTGCTTCTACAGTGCCTTCATGTATGATTCAGCAGTTGTCTTTTCAGTTCCCATCTGCATGGGTGTCATGACGTTGGTCACATCTGACATGTGTAGCATGACACTGGCTTTGGAGATTTGTGTTATGGAGGTTTCCTTACTGAGGTGTGGGGCAGGAATGTTGACGTTAATGGTGATTTACTCATGGGCAGACCTGACCACAGATGGGGTGACCATAGGTGTGGATCATTGATTTCCCATGTTGGTAATGACCAGGTCTAGGATATTTGAGCCCCTGGTAGGTCTATGGGTTACTTGATCCAGGGCAGTAGGAATTATGACTTCCAAGAACTGTTGGGCACATGTGTTGGTACACAAGTAGTTTTCCCAGTTAATGGCAGGGTAGTGTAAGTCAACCAGTATTAAGGTGTTTGCTTGTATCATAATATTTCACAGTATGTTTCAAAAGCTTTAGTGGGTATCATGGGGCATGGTGGGGGATCTGTAGCAAGCTATACAATTTGGAATGCAGTCTAACCTACTGTTAGTTACACCGGGGGTATTTCAGACACATTCTTTTGGGTAAGTAGCCTGGTGATGTGAATATCCTTGGCGAATATAGACACTCCTCCACCTTTGTTTTGGTCCTGGTTTGGTGGCCAACAGGTGTGGTGAGAGCTGTACCTGGTATTGCAGGGGTGCTCTCTGGAGTCTTGGATCAGGTCTCTGGTACTGCACAGTTGTCGATGTTCTCCATTTTTAGGTGTGTGTAGTGACTGTGAATAGCCAAAAAAAATGATCCCTACACACACAGAGTTTCACAGTTGCCATGTCCAGGAATAGAACTCTTACCTAACTAGTTTATCACACTATAACATTATGCAGTTATAGGATGTGCCATGAAGATTATTGGGCTACGCCTTCCCCAAAGGTGTATTTCAAAGTGAATGACATCAGCAGCCCTGCCAAAGTAGGGCATTTGAAACTGTAGTGAGTGTGACTGGCCTCAAAAGCATTGAACCCTACACAGACAAACACACACGCACACATACTTGCCATATCTGGGATTAGAACTCCTACCTTACTAGTACATCACACTACAGCATTAGTTATAGGATGCACCACAGAAATTACTGGGTTACTATGTCCCCAAAGGTGTATTTCAAGGTGAAGACATCAGCAGGATTGCCATAGTAGGGCAATGGGGAGTACAGTGTGTGTGCATGGGCCATAAACCATTCATCTAGAGGCAGACACACAACACTCAGGCACACACAGGTTTATATTCCACAAGTACATGTATACAACTGCTAGATGACTACTGACTTGTACATTCATGTTACACAGTTAGCACAAGCACGACAGACACTATAGTGCTGAGGGATACCAGAGGCAAATGTCTATGGTGATTGACACTTGCACATCATGTGGTTTTAGCCAATTGTATGTGTGCTGGGTGGGACAGGCCTCATGATGGAAGGCTCTTTGTCACTGTCACTCTCTTCCACATATCTATGTATGTGTATTTCTGGCCTATTATAGTGTGCTGTCCTTGAATATATGTGTGTATTCCTATCCAATGTGTGTGCAAAGCTTGGCTGGTGTGCACTGAGGAGTGTATGCACTAACATCTGCTGTCAGATATGTATGGTCCACTGTTGTTGCCAGACATGGGCTTCATTTAAGTGTGGGAGCATGCCCAGTATGACCTTCTGTAGTGAATGTGTGAATCCATTCCAGGTAGATTGCACTCCACTGCAGACTTTTGTGTTCTACACCTACAGCTAACACACTGTTTCTGTGGGATATCTGTAGATCACTTGACAATATGGGGTCAAAATGGGCAAAGGATAGTGGGTTACTGTAGGTAATTGTGTCTGTGCTGCTTCTGCTACATGGTCCTGGTGTTAGGAGAGATATTCAGACATATGTACTGTTTTACATTGTGATGTTTTATGTCATCAATTACTGTCAGGTATACATATTTGCTTGCAGTGATGTCCTCGGGAACACAGGGTGAATGCAGCTGTGTCCACTATTGTGGTCAGCAGCCTACATATTCTTGCACAATCATGCCTTTCTGGAGGGGAAGCTGCAGACGCTGCTGGGTTTGTGTAAATGGTTCAGCACCTTGGTACAGTGGTGGCTGAGGATCCCATGCTTGTACATACATTGATGTGACAGTATGGCCATATCCTGCTGTGGCTATATCTCACAGCTGTACAGATTCACACAGGTTATCCAGATGCAGGGGTCATAATTCTGGACATTAACCCTTCACATTGTGGTTTACGAGCAGGTTTGTAGCCACCCATTCTTGTGTTTGCAACCAGGGATAGTATGTGCACATGGCTGAGTTTCGGACTTTACACACTCCATGCCACCCATGCCCCCCCCCCATTATTCTATCCTCTTCCATGCATTATGTAAACATTATCTGATATGTTCCCTATAGTTATCACCTCATCCCAGCAGTAATTTGGTGTTGGTCCACAGTTCATGCAGTAGGACATTGTGGATATGTTACTGAGATTTCTCCACATGGCCTTGCATTTGGGTTCTGTGGACTGTGTTATGTTGTTATTTGGGAGTCAATGACATAACATATATTGGCAGTACGGGTGAGACACAGGCCATTGGCATCGGACTGTAGGCCATTTGGTAGTGATGCAGGCCAGCTGTAGCAGGCCGTTGCATTCTGTCACTCCTACAGTCCCAGACTGCAATACACTATATTCAACTGGGGTGACAGGGTAGGTGTGCAAGGTGTTCATGCCAATACTTTCTGTCATTATTGATCCAGTGGTGTGGATACTGGCAAGGTGCTGCTTAGAGCTAAGGACACACCTGCATGGGACACCTGTTCTGCATGCTGCATTCTTTAGCTATTGCCATACACAGGTGGGGGTCATATTGTAGTCATTCCCAACAGCAGGGATAAGACCAGAGAGATACCTGTGGGTGGTGGTGGGTGAACTGGGTGCATGTGTGCTATGGACACTACTTGCATCTGACTCACAGATATGCATGGGGCATTCCACTTATGCTGGCTTGTGCAGGGACATCAGCTGTTTCTCAATACTTCATACCTATGACCTTTGTGGTCTGCCAGCATTTGGCCAGACAACATCGGTATTCCCTACTACAAGCCCAAATAATGTGGTGCTAACTTGTATGTACAATTCCAAGGGTGTGGCCAGTTGACAGTTACATATTATACACTGTCTGTCTGGGGTACTTCCCCCTGTGTACTGCTTGTATGTCTGGGCCCACATTCATGCCATGTCCATCTTTCAGATGGTGACACATATTACTTCCAAACATTTACTATGGCTTACTGCTAGAATGTGTTTTGCTGGGAAGCATTGTGAAGCATTGTGTTTGGCATTGCAGTTGTGAGAACTTGGCCCTGTCATCAGCAGCACTGGCCAATGGCCACCAGGACAAACCTCACCATGCATACATAATGACCACTCTCACACAATATACGACACATACCAACCTAACACACACAGCCATGCATATTGTACACATGCTACAATCTATTCTGCTACCTTGGCCAGCTCAGGTAATCTGTTGCTCTACTGTTATTATACCTACACATACATGTTACTACATTTCTACATAGGATTGGGGTGGGGGGCACACCTGACTGTTACTACATTTCTACATAGGACTGGGGGCACACCTGACTGTTACTATGTTTCTACATAGGATTGGGGTGGGGGGCACACCTGACTATTACTACATTTCTACATAGGATTGGGGGGCACACCTGACTGTTACTACATTTCTACATAGGATTGGGGGCACACCTGACTGTTACTACATTTCTACATAGGATTAGGGGGGCACACCTGACACTTGTACACATTTACCATGACTGTACTGGTATTTCAGGTACTCCATTTCATTCTGTATTCTAACCTATCATGCTGACTAGAGGCATATCAGTTTGATTGACCTACATTTCAGTTTCTGACTTCTTACCCTTCATTACTAACATCCCACTGCCTGACCTGTTGTAGTCTGTCTGTGTAGGTCTGGGGTGGGATATTCTCCATAGCCATCAATCAGAGGCCTTAGCACAGCCTTTGTTTGTGTTTGTCTACACCTGTCCTGCTGGCTGAGACTGTTGTTAGGTATGTGAGCCTCCCTGACTGGCATGTGTGTGCCCTATTGACACACATGTGGCCCAGCCCATTTCTTACAGTGTATTTTGTCACCTTGTCTAGTACTGGCTACTATGGTGACACCAGTATTTGTGACAAATCTCATGCTGTCACTATAGGTGTCTGCCATCTGCTGGCATCCCATTCAGCCACCTGATTTCCTTGCATGCTCACATCCATACCATAGATACAAGTAACAACACATACTACTCCATTCGGCAATTGGTAGGAAGAGTGACTTACCTTGTGGCTGTGCCAGTATTGGGGATGGTGCTGGAGGGCTGACTATGCCAGATGCACATACTGCACTCCCTCTACATGGTGAAGCACAGGTAGTGTCATGTTTGGCATCCCTTTTACTGTATGTGCGAGTCAGAGAGAGGTGTAATTCCCTAGGCTCCTACCATGTCAATGTATGTGCTATGCGCTGCATCTTTGCCACTGCCTGGGCATACTGGGCACACCTCCTTCTGCTTACTGGGGAAGGCTCAGGTTGTTCCTCCTCTGAGTCACTCTGTACCTGTGCAGCCCTTGGCAATAGTGGGGGGCTGTGTGGCCCTGCCCCGTGCTGTTCCTGCTGCAGCTGTTTCCGCAGGATCATATTGTGTAGCGTGGCACATATGATAACAATTTGGGTACATGTAGGTGGTGAGTACTGCAAGGCTTCACTGGATGTGTCCAGGCACCGGAACCATGACTTGAGCATCTCAAACACATGCTCTATTATTATTCTGGTCTGCGTGTGTGCCTCATTATGGAGTTCTTGTTTGGGTGTGTGTGCATTTCTGATGGGTATCATCCACCACAACTCCAGCGCATAACAAGCATCCCCCACTAGGTGGCCATAAGGGAAGCCTCCATTGGCAAATCTCTGGTACAGCTGCATCAAATGCCAGATGTGGGAGTCATGATAGCTTCCAGGGCAGCCAGCGCACACATTCATTATAATGCCCTGGGCATTGCACACGACCTGGCAGTTGATGGAGGGGAAGCCCTTGCGGTTGATGTAGACCCTACCTCACTCACCAGGTGGTGCTTTGATGCATATGTGTTTGCAGTCTATAGCACCCACTACCTCAGGGTATTCTACTATTTTGTGGAAGAGATGCATATTGCTGGCCAACACCTCATGGGTGTTGTGGAAATATGCGTGATCACCAGCATGTGCTGACATGGCATCCAGGAACTGGTGGAGTACCCTGGATGCTGATGCCTGCGAGATCCCCATGATATCCCCAGTTGGCCTTTGGAAGGTACCTGTGGCTAGTATTCTTAGGCCTACACATACCTTGGTATTCACTGGGATGGGTTCCCCTCTGTTGGTTCTGTGTGTGAAGTGTGGCCAGCCAACACAGCTCAACAATTTGCTGTAGGAGGTCTTTGTCCACCCTATAGTGCTTCACTATCTCCAGCTCATGTAGCCTCTGGTAGGTTACCCTGGGTCTGTACACTCTTTTACTTCTCCTCACTGTGGGTTGGTCATCAGCATTCTCATTCTCACTGCCCTCAGCCTCTTCCACATGTTGATTTATGATAGCTGCTGCAGCCTCTATCATTTTGTTGCTTTTGTTTGGTAAAATTTCCCCACTTGTGTACACCGGTGGTGTAGAGTTTGTGGGAAAAAACAGAGGGAAAGGTGTTTGCATAGTTTATAGTGGTGTGCTGGGCTGGGCTGCTGCCTGTGTAATTGGCTGATTCTGATACATTTCACCTGCCAGCTATGCTAGTTCTCCTTGATTACCTTCCTACTGCTGTTTTCTCTTCCCATTGCCTTCCTGTTTAAGCCCGGGGGCGCGCCGCACAAACACAGTGCTCAGATGTGCACAGAGCTGCTATTTCCTGGTTTACTTCTTTTTTTTCCCTTTACAACATGGTGCGCGGTGTGCACACCCATTTAGGGAATGTAAAGAGTGCTAGGCAGCCTCAGACACATTCCCTTGCTTAGCTCTGCTAAGCTAAGGGCAAATCTGAGCCACAGGGCTCCAATAAGCTTACAGTATACCTGACACACCCCTCTATGATGTCAGCTAGCTCTTAGGCTTGCACCATAGTCTTCCTGCACCAACACGGTTGGGTGCAGGCTAGCCTTGAGGGGGATCTAGGATTCAGTATCATTCCCCTCATTTGCATAGGATTGCCTGCTAATGCCTAGTTACAAGTCCCACACTGAGCCTTCCCCCTTAGCAACCACTATTCACTGGCCATGTTGTCTTCTGCCTGCCATTGAGTATAATGGCAAAATTGTGATTTTGCATAGAATGCTTATTTCAAGTTTTTTTTTTTTTTTTATCTTTGGCCTGATCCCATTTGCGCACCACTGCCCTACACTTAAACAGCCAAAATCAGCTAAAAAAAAAAATTAGTTATTTTTTTTTTTTTTTATTTATGCAACTGTTTTCCATGCCAATAGCCATATATTTGGCCATTTTCATGGTTTCCACATAATATACACCCTTTATTTGGAGCGGTCATGGCTCTGTTTTGTAGTTTGCAGAAATGTACTCGGTTACTAACCGAGTACATTTCTGCAGACTACACTAGTACTGCACGGCCGGCTGCCAGCTTCCTGTATCGCAAATTCACCTCATTTGCATGGTTTTCACCTGCAAATGGGGTAATTTGCATACATGAGCTGTGTCCATGCAGGAATAGTGCAGGAGCGCTCATGCACATCCCGGGAGCTTATTCCTGGATCGCACAGCAGCCATATTGCCTCCAGCAGCTCCTGCACTATTCCTGCATGCCGTGCAGAGCTTGCTGAATCCTTGGGCACATCTTTCATCCTATCCAATAGCCTGTAAAACTGGGAATGTATAAACTTCCAATAGATTTTGAAACTCTTTTTACTATTCTAAAAAAATTTAGCTGTTACAAAATAGAAATAAATTCTGCATTGTGAATTATTTACAGAATTTTTGTCTTTCTTCATGACATTTATCTTTCATAAGGTCCTTTATGTTATTCTCCCTTTTGGTAACCTTCACATAAAATAAAATCTTTTCATCACTTCCTTTGTAAAAAAATAATTCTGAATGTATTCTCTTCTCAAGCATTCCCTCTGATATATAACATAATATTAGTTCCTATGTTATACCACTACTTCCATGGTATTATAGGATCATAGGAGGTTACTAGGCTACTGGCCCTGAAGCCCCTATTAGCCTAGCTAAGAGTTTAGCCCATGTTTAGACAAATAAGCACCCAATGCCCCTGTCCAGCAGGGACATGGGTGGAATTCCAGGGGTATATTTTCTGTTTCCCATCCAGTTATCCAGGTTGTACTTAAAATGGGTTAAAGAGGTACTCTGCATGATGTGGAGAGGGAGTCTATTCCATAGATGGAGAAGTCTGGGACACAAATCTGTCCTGCCTACAAGTCTTGTTGATGTCACAGACCAGGTTGAGGCCATGCATGTGGGTTACTTGAGTGGAACTTGACTTGCAGATATGCAGCAGTCCCATCAAGGTGGGGTCTGTAAATGCCTTGTATGCCAGACAAAGGTCACCTCTGAGGAGTCTGTATGCAACCAAATAGAGGGATAGGACTTTTAGCCTATCTGTGTATGGTAGATGGTTGAGGCCCTGGATTTGCTGGTGAGGAACATATGTGGTCTCTCCAGCTGATGCATGTGCTTTGCGAGGTACATTCCAAAAGTGGTGTTGTGCTCGATAATGGGCATTATAAGGGAAGAATACAGGGTTGTTATGACCTCCTTGTCCCTGGAAGAGATACCCTTACTTATGAGGTGGGCCATGTAGAAGGCTTTCTGTACAACGGCAGCAACATGGCAGTCAAATGTCAGGTTGCTATCAACCTGGATGCCCAAATCCCTCACAACTGGTTGAGTGCTTAAGACATTGTTATTAATGTGATAATTTGTGGGGATGTCACTCTCCCCAAAGGGGATGATGATGCGTTTTTTGGTATTCAGCTTGAGGCCATGTTTCTGGCACAAGTCATTTGGCTGAGTGAGACCCTCTTGGGGGATGTCCACATCACTAGGGGAATTGATGACACCACCCAGCTTGTGGTCATCTGCAAACTTGGTCAGTCATACTCCACTGGTTTTGGCCTGTACCTCCGAAAAGTTTATCCCAAATAACAGAGGCACCAAGACTGATCCCTGGGGTAAACCACTCGTTATGGGTCTACTGCTTGAGGTGGCTTCCCCTATTTTGACTAAGTGGGTTCTAACAGTGAACCATACTGGTATGGTTTCAAAACTGGAGTTTTATTTTCATAACCTACATTATTTTCTAATATTATCATAACAAGTATTTTTAACAACCTCTCATTATTGTTAGCCATTTCAGTGTCAAAACATTTTGCTGTCTTCAATGCAATTAAACACATGCATACAAATGAAAAAAGTATACCCAATCATCCCTTAAATACATCTTCTTGTTTTATTTTCATATATTTAATTATGTACCCTAAACATGGTACAAATATAAATTTGTTACCTGAATTATCTTATAAAATAAATTAATCCCTATATTACATATAATTCCAACTACTGACAACAACAACAACAAAATAAAATAAGAACATCCATTCTTCCTCGTATGCTATATAGTTATATTATTTCTGTTACTCTGTTCTATAATTTGTCTTTCCTATTCATGTCCTAAAACTAACTCTGCATTTGCAAATGTGTTTCAGTGAAATACATTTTGCTTCTGCATTTACCCTCCTTTCTTTCCATCTGTAAATTTGTATTTACTTTGCAACATGTTCATTAAATGAATCACAAGTTTTCATCCTTTGATATGTAAGTATAGTTATCTGCACAAGTTAAACAGATATGCATTGTTACTCCTCCAAACATCTTGAAGCCCACCACCCCACTATCTACTTAATATCACATATCACATCTAAACATATATACTTACATTTTGATTAGTATTATGGTAGATTCTTGCTGTATTTTAAGAAAATAATATGGGTGCTGCACCGTATCTACCTAGAGTACAAATTCTGCCCTATATTAAAGTAGAATATACTATCTGCCTTAATACATCTATATTGATGTAGCATCTTTACCTTTAGAAATGCCATGAGCTTTTCCCCTTCAAAAGCATATTCAGACTTCTTTACATTCTAATCTACATTGTTTTTCATTAATTTTGCATAATCAATATTAACTAAAGTTAATAGCTACCAGTTTTGTTATCAAACTGGTGCAACTTCATTTCTTTAAAGTGAATTTTACATAACTGGTGTAGGTTCATATGTGTATACTGGCTAATAACCACAGGGGCCTTTTTAAGTCTAGCTATGCATCTGAAATATAATTCTTCTACCTAAATTTCCTACAATAACTGTTAATTTAAAATCTTTAAAAAGTCCTTGCATGTCTCAGGAAAATGCTTACAATATTTATAACCTATCCCATCTTCCACTTTATACTTTAACACCACTTAACAGTTCTACTAGTTCCTTCATACTTGTTGTATCCCCAAATTATGTTTGTCTTAAATGTATAGGTTTTGAAACCAACATCTATTGTACTTCTTACCTTCTAATTGTTTCAGAAAAACATTTTATTCACATCATGGTGTTCTTTTATTTATTGAAATCATTTTCACCCTTTTATGCAAATATCTCTTTTTTAAACATCAAATGAAAGAGTTGGGGTACTTGTTTTATCTCCTTCATTTAATCATGAACAGTTGCTTTACAATTTGTTTCGTTATTGTGTTGCATGTTAAAGTGGTTTAGTTCCTTACTAAATTTTGTCTTTCTATTTTTTCCAAACAACATTGCAAGTCATGTAATATTTCTTTATAACTCTTCATTTGATTTCTCTTCTTCTGATTGTATCTTATCATTTAATTTTATGTTAAAATTATGTCCTCTACATACTCTGCACAAGACATCAAAGTTTTACGATAATCTTTTCAATACCTTCAGTTAATCTATCATTTTATCTCCCCACTATCAAACATTGCAAGTTATAAATATGTCTCCATATTCCTTAATGCCCTTGTGAATATCAAAGCACTCCAAATGGTTAAATGGTAAATGTTAAATTCATTTTTTTACTTATTTTACTGCTCAAGAATGCAGGTAATGACAATATCTGTTCATATATTCAGCTTTTAAAAGTAAACAGCCTTGATGTACTGGCCAAAATGTCTTCAGCAATTCATTACCTTTCTCAAGAGACATTCTAATCTCATTTATTAACTCTACAATGATATTGAAATTAAAATATTCAGCTCATAATGTAGTGGCATTTTTAACAAAATGATTCAAAAAATGATTCAGCTACTTCAAACAATTCTTTTTATTTTATCTTCCATTGCTTATGCATAAATTATACAACCTTATAAGATAAGCATCTGCCTAGATATCACATATAACTGCTCTTTATTTGTCCTCCATTGTCATATCAAATGATCTAATTCTTCGTAAACTATAAATCAATACATAATCCTATGGCATGCATCTTAATTAGATGAATTAATTATCTATCCCTCATTTCTGTTCAGATAACTTTCCATAACGTACTCCAATAAAATGGATACTACAAAAGACTAAAACATCCTAGTACTTAGTTTTTACCTATTCTTATAATGCTATACTCATCAGCTCTGTTTCTCTTATGTTTCCTAGATAATCATTTTACATTATTCCTCATGTTTTACCACCTTTTCTGTTTCTTAGCCTTTCTTTTTCTTTAGTCCTTTTTTCCTTCATTAGTTTTCCATTCTCTCCAGATTCTTCATTTTCCTTGCTGACATAAATGATCACAAATATCAAAATAAGAACATTCTTCCTTATCCTGAATAACAGGCATGTTACTGATGGTACTAGGCTTTGCAAAGACATATCTTCTAACGGTATAAACCTTGGCTGTAATTGACTCTCACTGTTGATGTGATACCCCAACCCATTTGCAAAAATGGGGAAAAAAAAGGTTGTAGATGGATGGATAACCTCCTCATATTATATCCTGGTTTCCCACATTGTTCAAATAATTTTGGAAAGTTTTTTGATCAATGTCCCACTTTAATAGATGTAAAACAATAGCACTGTGCTCCTAAACGTATTATATCCTTTTACATCCCCAAACATGTCACACAGGGAACATGCACTGCATTCATAATGTGAACCTTCAGAATTAATATTCAGCCTATTCCTCTAGTTGTAGTCCATCCATATCCACAGTTTTTTTCATAACATGTTTTCATAACAAGTCTAGCCTTTTTAAGCTGTTTCAGCAGAAAAAGGGAATCTGTGTAGCAAATGTGAAATAATAATATAGATAAAGTGCACAGGCATGCAAAAAGTAGGACAAGAAAATTAAATATTTTTTCAGAGTTACTGATACTGACTGACATTCATCCAACACTGTGCTGTTTGTTTATATTTAATAAAGTCCCTTTTCAGACATGTCACTCTCATTTTATAGTTGTACTTCCTTTCCTTCAAATAACATTGTCTCAATTTATTTACTAGCTGTATCAGATACTTTTGATGTGTTCTGTTTTCTGCCCACTCACTAATGTAGCAGCAGTTATGGATACAGCATCATATGATGGGTTGGGAGGGTGGCCTAATGGTTAAGGTGTTTGCCTTACAAACACAAGGTGCAGGGTTTGAGTCTCACAAGGGGTAATTGGCTAGGCTTAAAATGGCTCGCAAGGGCAGTTAGCTTAGTACTAACCTATTAACCTATTAACTAACTATTAACTATGAGTCTTAAATTCCTCTGGCAAAAACTATTTGGAACACTACTTATGTTGTTGAAATGTTAAACAGAAGTTTACGGAGTCTGCATCTTCTAATGATATAGTAAATATACACAATTAGTTTTGCTTAGCTTTACTTGCCAAAAATCCTCAGCTACCCTTTAATACTTAAAAACAGAAATTGGCATTCTTGAGACTATTACTTCATTTGTAAGTAATGGGCTAAAATCTATTTAAATCTTTGTGTTAAAAAATACAAATATGAATATTGGCTTTCTGTACAGCAGAAATCACGTTATTCACTCATTCTGTTTGCTTTAAGTTTTATGCTTTCCTATCTGTTAGTTCCTCTTCAACTTTAACTTTATATATGAGGGCTATAGGTACTTTTTTAGGTACATGTCAGTAGCACTATAACAGGTTTTATAATTATAGAACATATTCCTGTCACGCTTCCTAAGCTTGTGAATGAATCAGTATCATCATGCAGGATGTCATTGTTTTGACTATGTATAATATCTCAAATGCTTTTGCGACTCCATGAATGAATGATTTTGAACTGATGCAGCCTTTACTCTTCTTTTACATTGTGAATTTCTTTCCACACTCCTAGCTTCTTATAAGCCAGCAAACGACCCAAAACATTAGGAGTATCAAATTCATTAAAGTGTTAATATTTGAAAAAAGGAGTCTGTTCATCAGATTTTGGTATTCCACTATTACCAATAATTGACTAAATGGTACCACCCAATTACTAAAATAGGTTAACAATGCATACACTGCTCTCTCTCTTTTGAGCCATCTACCTTCAGCTGTTTAAAATTATTTTATGCCAAAATAAAACACTGTGCACCTTTATCAGGTTTAAATGTGATATTTAATACATTAACTAATCTATACATTTCCCAACAATCAGCCATGCATTCTCATATACTTGTCCCAGAAAAAGGTTTGCTTTTTAATTTATCATTTTCAATTTTTCAGTACCATTCATCAGTTATTTTCATATTTCACATGTACAGTATGCATTTTAGTAAACTTTTTTTTTTTACTTTGACAGCTTAAAGAAATGCTGTTTTGTAATACAGATCCTGTAATCTTCATTACATGCAGGACAACTCTTCCTGCCATGTTTGCAGTCCAAATAACCCCAAACTCCTCTTGAATCCTTACACATTTCTCTTTTTTTCATGTAAATCATTTTATACAGATCTTGTATTAATTACTTAGTTTGGCTTATTGTTTGATTCACATTTTATTTTGAAAACTGTTTGATCTTTAAACATGCATTGCTTTTGATAAGGTCAGGTTTTATTATCTTAGTTGAATGCCCCTTGTTTTTCATTTCCTGTACTACATCATTTCTCTCAATAGATGATCATGAAACTCTTCAAACCTAAATTTTTGGCTGTATTCCTCACATCAGCAATGTGCATGTCTATAGTTTTGCAGGTACCTGTGTATAATCAGACCTTTAATATATGACAAATTGTGTCTGTGATCTGAATGATTACTGTCTCTTTCTAAGTGCTGCTATTTCTCTTTCAAATTATCCACAGAAGTGAATTAAATACTTTTATGGTATCATCCATAGCAATGTGCAATACTCACACCCATCAAACATTTTTAGACTTTTCAGTTAATCTGCTTGTAGTGTGGAATGCATTGAATATCTGTATACAAACCTTCTAGCAAATATATTTATTCACTTCTGCAGATGCATTTCTTCAGTTCTTGCATATATTTTGCATGCTAAGAAATGTAATCAATAACACAAAGTGGTTTAACCTCAATAAGGTATGAATTTCACCTAAACTATTTACAAAAACACTGTACCACATGACATGTAAACTACTACAATAAATTCATTATGTTTAAAGCAGTATGTTCTAAGAATGCACATTTATGTGTTTTGCTAATGTGAGGAGCTATGGTAATTTTATGAGAAATATGATGCAGTTCATTTTCAATCTAAGAAGTAAGGGAGGTTACATAGGTGTATACGCTAGTTGTGAAAATATATCCTGGAGTAGTTTTGGTGTCAGAGAGAATACTGGACTTTGATGAGTGTATAAAGGTTGTTCTGATATGCAGAAAGGTAAGTAGTTTTAATGACAAAAAGAGAAGATATGTGACAGTGTAGACTGCAGATTGCATTAAGGGGCAGAAACAAGAAAATAAGTGGAATTAAATTTAAGTATGGGAAGGCAAGGGATGCTGCAAGAGAAATGAAGGTACTGTCAAAATAGAAAGTAAGTGTACTGAACATTAACGATTAGTGATTGAGGGAATAAGACCTGAAGACATGGGTAGAGTATTGTAAGTTCATCGGTTTAATTTTCAAACTTAATGATTTACTGACCTTCAAGAAGCTAGAGTGATGCAACTCACATTGGGATTTTCTGTTTGCTATGTATGTACCTGGAATGTTTTGAAGGGAAGTTAATAACTGATTTATGCTGAGCATAAGGAAAGCTTTATACCTTAATCGTCAAAGACATTTTGTAGTTTCTCCCAATTTGACATAGGCTCCTCTATCAATGCCTTCCAGCTTCCAGTAAAACAAGATGAGACACTGCCTTATAGACATGGTGGCTACTCTCTCTAAATAGCATATATGAAACAAAATATAATGATAGATCTGTAAGCCTTTCTGAATATTCACAATTCCTAGTCTTAAGATTTTTTTGTTTTTTAATAAGAAATCCCTGTACGTTTTAAGTCTTTTCAGCTGGCTGTTCAAAGGCTATACTTGCAACATTTGATTCAATGTTTTCAGGGAAATAAAATATAAAGTGCTGCAACAATCTATGTTGTGGACATGACTGACATGCCCTTTATTATTTTATTTATGTATAGACATGCTTTACCAGAAAAAGTCCAACTGGGCAATAACCCATATCCAGCATATTAAATGAAAGCAAAATAGTAGAATATAGGAAATGTAAACATCTGAAATGTTTTGCCATTTTAGCAAGTACAATATAATATAACAGAGTTACAAAAGGTGACATTTTGCATTTATAATACAATATACTACAGATCAATGAAAGAAACAGTAAAATTCTCTAGTGAGAGAATTAAACTTAATTTGTTTAAATCAGAAGTAAAACAAGAGAGACAGAAGCACAGGTGAGAGAAGTAGGGAAATACATAAATTCAAAACAAGTAACAAGAGACAGTGGTTAATTTAGAAAAGGGTGAATAATAAGTTGGCAATGAATGTCAGAGATGAGAGAGAGAGAGTATAAACTGGTTAGTAAAGGAATATGTGTATACATGGGAAAAGAAAGTATGTGTATAATGTTAATAAAGAGATATTTACAAATCAGTATTTGAAGGATATTTACTTAGCTGCCTAGATCAGAAAAATGAAAATGATTTTAGCTGGAGGAACAGATGGGAGAAGATAGTTGCAAGAAAGTAGGGCGAGAGATAAAACTGTAGTTAGAAGATAGACATAGGATGAATGAGAAACATGGATTATAAAATGGGACTAGCTTGGATTTGATGGATACAGAATATCATTTTCTGTTTTTGGTGTATATATATATATATATATATATATATATATATATATATACATACCAGTGAAAATTCAAATGGCTGTTAATCACTGTTTCAAGATAATTAAAGATGACATCATTTTTTATAGTTTCTTCCAGACAGAGAGTAAAAAGTCACAAAGAAAATCCAAAAAGCTAACAGCAAACAAAAAGATCCTAGGGAAAGAAAAACAGATTCATTATTGGCCGGGCATGTGACATACGCCTATAATCCTAGTAACCTGGGAGGCAAAGGTTGTTAGATTGACTCAAACTGTGCATAAGAAACTGCACTTCCTAGAAAAGGGGGAATAAATAATCACCCAAGGAAACTGTATAATACATTTCATGTCCTTTGAAATAGGCCATTGGGATTAATGCAAACAAGCCACTGAAGTCATTCATGTGTTGCAACTCTAAGTCATTTAAATGCCCACTGATGTCTAACTTTTTAAAAGTCTTTAATAATGCATTTAGACCTTTGAAGCCGGAGCCCACTAGTTGTATCAGTTTATGTTTTGCCCTTCTTATGGACTCATCAGTACAGTAGATGTGATTAGTTTGGCCATTTTCTGTGAAATATTGGCTTATAAAAGAAATTGATTTCCTTAACATTAAAAATGACTGCAAAATATCCCAAACAACAATCAAGATAAAGTATAAAAGTCCACACACAAAACGTCAAACAGATATCAACAAGATGCTAAGAAAAAAAAAAAAACTGTTCAGTGTGTAATACCATAAACCTCCCTTGAAAGAGGCCCATTGGATTATATATAAATGAGCCCTTAATGACATGCAGGTATTCTAACACTAATGCTTCCAAATGGCAACTTTTTTTTTTAAACTCTTTAATGGTGCATTAATGCCTTTCAAGTCAAACCTCCACTAGCTGTGAATATGATGTTTTGCCATTCTTATGGATTCATCATTGCAATGTAAGTGGTTAGTTTGGCCATTCTGTAAGACGTCTCAGCTTATAAAGGAGCTTGATGTCTTTAACTTTAGGGTGATTGCAAAGTATTCAAACAAAAATCAAGACAAGCGGTAGAAATGTCAGAGAAAGACCCTAGGATAAATCAATGTGATATGTTTTGCCCTTCTTATGGGCTCATAAAAAAAATATAAGTGGTTAGTTTGTTTTTTTCTAATAAGTGTCAGCTTATAAAGTAGCTTGATGTCCTTAGTATTAGTGTGATTACAAACTATTTATTTATATTTATATTTAATTATTTTATTATAAAGTTAACAATGTTTAAGGTGGAATAGTATTTTAATAACGTAGATACATTTTGACATCAATTACATTGGGCATTCTATTCAGAAATAGTACCAGATTAAAAGGGATATTTTTAACAAACTGTTTTTTTTTTAATTAATATTCTGGGTTTAAATATATACATTTTTAATACTGGATTATACTGTATAAACTTGTATTCTAGTATGGACATGTGCAATATTTCTTATACGTTTATACTTTGGAGTTGTATAATTTTAATTTATTAATTTAACAATTTATTGTCTGTGCAATCTTATTGGTTGTTAGGATATTTAAATTGTCTATTTAAGCCTTGTGTGCAATAGTTTTTCACATCTGAGGATGTTTTGTAGACGAAAACTTGTGGATTCATTGGAGCATTAATGTTTTTACAACCGTGTTGACATTGTGTTTTTTCATGTGGTGCCTATTAAACTGTGTGTTATTTTGTGGAGACGTGTTATCCAATGTTTATTTTTCATTTACCAGTACTTTTTAAGCATTTTCACCTTGATTTGGTTTTCAGAATCATAATAGAGCGTATGTTTGGGATGATCAAGTCATGGTTCCAGTGCCTGGACATATCCGGTGGAGCCTTGCAGTACTCTCCAGCTATGTGTGCCCAAATTGTCATTGTATGTGCCATGCTACACAATATGATCCTACGGAAACAGCTGCAGCAGGAACAGAATGGGGCAGGGCCACACAGTGCCCCACCATTGCAAAGGCCAGCACAGGCACAGAGTGACTCAGAGGAGGAACAACCTGAGCCTGCCACTGTAGGCAGAAGAAGGCATGCCCAGTATGCCCAGGCTTTGGCAAAGAGGCAACGCATAGCACATACAGTGACACGGTAGGAACCCAGGGAATGACACCTTTCTCTGACTCACACATACAGTAAAAGGGATGCCAAACATGACACTACCTTTGCTTAACCATGTATAGGGAGAGTACTATGTACATCCAACATAGTCAGCCCTCCAGAACCATCATCAATACTGGCACAGCCACAAGGTAAGTCACTCTCCCTATCAATTGCTAAATGGAGTAGTATGTTCTGCTACTTGTATTGGTGGTACGGATGTGAGCATGAAAGGGAATCAGGTGGCTGAATGGGATGGCAGCAGATAGTAGACAACTATATGGGTAGCATGAAATCCATAACAAATACTGGTGTCAACATAGTAGGCAGTACTAGACAAGGTGGCAAATTCCACTGTAGGACATATGGTGGACCAAATGTGTGTCCATAGGAAATGCACATGCATGTCAGTGAGGCTCACATACCCAACAACAATCTCAGCCTGCAGGACAGGTGTAGATGACCACAAAGAAAGGCTGTGCTAAGGCCTCTGATTGATGGCAATGGAGAACAGCCCCCCTCCAGACCTGCACAGACAGACTACAACAGGTCAGCCAGTTGGATGTTAGTTCTAAAGGGTAAGAAGTCTGAAACTGAAATAGCTAAATAAAACCTAAGCTCTGTACTACACTGATATGCCTCTAGTCTGCATGATAGGTCAGAATACAGAATGAAATGGAAGCCAACAGAGTACCTGAAATACCAGTACAGTCATAGCAAATGTTTACAGTTGGCAGGTGTGCCCCCCCCCAATCCTATGTAGAAATGTCGTAACATGTACGTGTGGGTATAATAACTGTGGAGCACAGATTACCTGAGCTGGCCAAATTAGCAGGATAGAGTGTGCACATGTACAATATGTATGGCTTTGTGTGTTAGGGTGCTGTGTGTTGTATATTGTGTGAAAGTGGTCAGCATATAGACATGGAGGGTTGTGTCCCAGTGGCCTATGGCCAGTACTGTTGATGACAGGGCCAAGTTCTAACAACTGCAGTGCCAAACACAATGCATCCCAGCAAAACCCAATCCAGCTGTAATCCATACTAATTGTTTGTATGTAATATCTGTCACCAACTGCAAGATGGACATGGCATGAATGTGGGGCCAGACATACACACAGTACATGGGTGGTAGTGCCCTAGACAGAGAGTATTTAAAATGTTACTGTCAAATGGATGGACCTTTGGAATTGTACATACAGGTTAGCAGCACATTAGTTGGCTGTGTAGTATGGAATACTGAAATTGTCTAACCAGACACTGGCAGACCACAAAAGGCACAGTTATGAAGTACTGAGAAACTGCTGATGTCCCTGCACAAGCCAACATAAGGGGAATGCCCCACATATATCTGTGAGTCAGCTGCAAGAAGCTTCCATAGCACACATGCACTCAGCTCACCCCACGATCAGCCACAGTTTCATCACAGGTCATATCCCTGCTGTTGGGAATTAGTACAATATGACCCCCACTTCTGTGTGGGAATACCCACAAAATGCAGCATGCTGAAGAGGTGTCCCATGCAGGTGTGTCCCTAGCTGTAAGCAGCACCCTACCAGCCTCCACACCAATGGATTAATAAGGACAGAAACGATTGCCATTAATACCTTGCACACCTACCCTGTCACCTCAGGGGAATCGAGTGGCTTGCAGCCTGGGACTGTAGGAGTGACAGAATGCACCGGCCTGCTACAGATGGCCTGCATCACTACCAAATACCCTACAGTCCTCTGTCAAAGGCCTGTGTCTCACCTGTACTGCCAATGTATGTTATCTCATGGAGTCCCAAATAATGACATAACACCATCCACAGAACACAAATGCAAGGCCATGTTGACAAATCCCAGTACCATGTCCACCATGTCCTACTGCATGAACTGTGGACCATCCCTTAAATACTGCTGGGATGAAGTGATAACTATAGGGATACTTATCAGATATCGCTTGCATAATGTTAGGAAGAAGATAGACTAACAGAGGGGGAGGTAAAAGCATGGATGCCATGGAGTGTGTGAAGTCTGAAACTCTTATATGTGCCCATACTATCTCTGCCTGCAAACCCAGGAATGGGTGGCTACAAACCTGCTCATAAACCACAATGTGAAGGAGAAATGACCAGATATATGAGACCTGCATCTAGGTAACCTGTGTGAATCTGTACAGCTGAGAGGTATGGCCACAGCAGGATATGGCCATTCTCTCACGTCAATAGATGTACAAGCATGGTATCCTCAGCCACCACAGTACCAAGGTGCTGGACCATTTACACAGACCCATCAGCAAGTGTTTGCAGCTCCCACTCCAGAATGGCATGATTGTGCAAGAATATGTAGGTTGCAGACCACAATACTGGAACAGCTTCATTCATTTTGTATTCCCCAGGAAATTATTGCAAGCAAATATGTATATCTGTTAGTAATTGATAGCATAATACATCACAGTGTAAAACAGTACATATGTCTGAATATCTCTGCTAACACCAAAACCATGTAGTAGAAGCAGCACAGACACAATTAATTACAGTATCCCACTATGCCCATTATGACTCTATATTGTCAACCTAGCTACATATATCCTGCAAAAACAGGTTGATAGCTGTAGGTGTAGAACACACATGCCTGCACTGGAGTACAACCTACCTGGAATGGATTCACACATTCAACACAGAAGGCCATACTGGGCATGCTCCCACACTTACAGAAATGAAGCCCATGTCTGGCAATAACAGTGGACTATAGATATCTGTCAGTCGCAGATGTTTGTGCACACACACCACATTGCACACCAGTCATGCTTTGCACACACATCAGATAGGAATACACACATATATCCAAGGACAACACACTATAATAGATTAAACATACACAGAGATGTTGTGAAGAGAGAGACAGACAAAGAGCTTCCCATCAGGAGGCCTGTCTCACCCACCACACATCCAATTGGCCAATATCACATGACGTGCCGATGTCAATCACTGTAGACATTTGCTTCTGGTAGCTCTCAGCACTATAGTGTCTGTGGTGCTTGTGATAACTGTGTAACATGACAGTACAAGTCATTATTCATCTAGCAGTCATATACACAGTCCCGTCAAATGTAAAGCTGTGTGTGACTGAGTGTTGTGTGTGTTTCCAGAGGAATGGTTTATGGCCCATTCACACACACTGCACTCCCCATTGCCCTAGTTTAGCTAGCATGCTGATGTCAGCCACCTTGAAATACCCATTTGGACAAGGACCATCCCTATAAGCTCTGTGGTGTGTGCAATAATTGTATAATGCTATAGTGTGATGTCCTAGTTAGGTAGGTGTTCTAATCCCAGACATGGCAACTGTGAAACTTTGTGTGTGTAAGGATCGATGCTTTTGAGGCCATTCACAGTCACTACACCTTCCACTCCCCTACTTTAGCAAGCCTGCTGATATCAGTCACTTTGAAGTACCTCCTTGGATAGCATGCAGCTCTGTGGTGCATGCAATAACTGCGTAATGCTGTAGTGTGATGTACTACTTTGATAGGAGTTCTAATCCCAGACGTAGCAACTGTGGAACTCTGTGTGTGTGTGGATCAATGCTTTTGAGGCCATTCGCAGTCACTACACCTCCCATTGCCCTACATTAGCAAGCCTGCTGATGTCAGTCACCTTAAAATACTTCCTTGGACAAAATTCAGCCCTGTAAACTTTGTAGTGCATGCAATAACTGCGTAATGCTATAGTGTGGTGTACTAGTTAGGTAGGAGTTCTGATCCCAGATATAGCAACTGTGAAACTCTGTGTGTGTGTATGTGTGTGTGTGTGTGTGTGTGTGTGTGTGTGTGTGTAGGAATCAATGATTTTTAGGCCATTCATAGATGCTACACCTCCCATTGCCCTACTTTAGTGAGGCTGCTGATGTCATTCACCTTGAAATACACCTTTGGATAAGGGCTATCCCTATAAGCTCCATGGCGAGTGTGATAACTGCGTATTACTGTAGTGTGATGTACTAGTTAGGTAGGAGTTCTAATTCCAGGCATGGCAACTGTGAAACTCTGTGTGTATATTTGTGTGTGTAGGAATCAATGATTTTAAGGCCATTCATAGACACTACACCTCCCATTTCCCTACTTTAGCAAGGCTGCTGATGTCATTCACCTTGAAATACACCTTTGGATAAAAGCTAATCCTATAAGCTTGGTGGTGCATGTGATAACTGCATAATGCTATAGTGTGATGTACTAGTTAGGTAGGAGTTCTAATCCCCGACTTGGTAACTGTGAAACTCTGTTGTGTGTGCCCGTGTGTGTAGAGAGTAATACTTTTGAGGCCATTCACAGTCACTACACCTTCTATTGCCTTACATTAGCAAGCCTACAAATATCAGTCACCTTCAAATAGCTCCTTGGCCAAGATTCAGCCCTATAAGCTCTGTGGCATGTGCAATAACTGCATAATGCTATAGTTTGATGTACTGGTTAAGTAGGAGTTCTAATCCCAGACATGGCAAATGTGGAGCTCTGTGCATGTGGGTGTAGATAGTAATGCTTTTGAGGCCATTCACAGTCACTACACCTCCCATTGCCCTACTTTAGCAAGACTGCTGATGTCATCTACCTTGAAAGATACCTTTGGAGAAGGGCTAGCCCTATAAGTTCTGTGGTGCATGCCATAAATGTGGGACATTGTAGTAGTAGTAACTACACAGCTATGGGTTTGAATATCATTTTTGGCAACCCGTGGTGCATGCCATAAATGCAGAACAATATAGTAGCAGTAACTACACAGCTATGGGTTTGAATCTCATCTGTGACAAGTGGTTGTTTGTGTACCTCAAAGATTTTGTCCTTATTTACAGCCAGTACACATCTCAGACCCTGACTTTAGTTGTCCTGCAGATATCATCCACCATCTGTTTGCATAGCCTATATCATGCCAGATCAGTGGTGCATGTGGTAAATGTGTAATATAATGGTCTGTAAAGGTTGTTAGACAGAGGGTTGAATCTCACTCCTGGCAAATGTAAATGTGTGATTAGGGTAAAATTATTTTTGGGAACTCTCACCCACTACATCACCCAATGACAGTATTTACAAGGGCTGGTGATGTTCCTCACCTTAGAAGTACCTTGGGACATTATCCATCCAATAAGCTCTGTGGCTTGTGTGATAAATGTGATACACTGTAGTAGCAATATATACCCTAGGTATGATTTTGAATCTCAGTACTGGCATGTGTATTTGTCATTAGTATCCTGTGTGGAGGTTGCTGTGATTGTGTAATGACAGGATGCATTGTGGGGTGTGTTTTGCTAAATTATTATATTGAGGACCTACTATATGTCACAATGTCCACCTTACAAGGACAACAGATGTCAAACAGAAGAGAGGTTGGTGTAGACAATCCATAGCTCTATATGTGACATTATGGATCGGTGAACAATATAGGCAACTCTTGTATTACTCAGAGAACACTCTCTACCCATGTCTCATACACAAACACATTTGGCTAGGCAACAACCACTATATTGGTAGTTCCCTGCATATTGCCCACAGATAGTAACCACTGTGTGATTGCAGTGGACTACATGCCTGTTGACCACAACACTGCCACTGACATCAGAATGTACTATGTGTAACATCTCCTGACTGAGTGTGTGTTATCCATCAAGTAAAAGGACATTGCACCCTGTTCCATCCCTACTATAGGCAAATAATTGCTTACAGCGGTCCTTTGCTATATTCCCTACTGGACGCCTTCAACAACTGTAGAGTCTGCAAATGTAACCCACAAAGGGAATACCATACCTTATACACATGCCCTGTGTGGACAGATGCCACTAGCTCCACTGAATACCTGTATCATGCTGTCAGTGTAGGTGGAGGTACGACCTCAGTTCCATAGCCAGGTCTCACTACATGAGGTCAGGAATGACACATCAGATGATAACAATCTGTGCACAACCCAGACACTGTCCATGTTATGGAATATATATCACATACCTGGCAAGCATTGCAAAGTACTGGCCACCCACAATAGTATCCCAGATGAGTGGATCTGGGATACTATTGTGTGGCCACCTGTATGGGCCAATCCAGGGACTACACCCCCTACGCCACACTGGAGACCATTGTCATGTGTCTGATGCCAAGGTATTCCATTTGCCTAGCCTTGTACAGCCTTCTGGCACAGTCAAATGCTACACACCTGTGAAGCAATGAACCCATGCACATCAGTACTGACAAGTGTGTGTGTGTGTGTGTGTGTGTGTGTGTGTGTGTGTGTGTGTGTGTGTGTGTGTGTGTGTGGATATTAATGATTTTTGCCAGTCACAGTCTCTTACACCTCCCATTGCCCTGCTGTAGCACGCCTTCTGATGTCAGTCACCTGGAAGTAAGCCTTTGGCCATATATCAGCCGGCTAAGCTCTGTGGTGCATGTGATAACTGCATAATACTGTAGTGTAGAAAACTAGCTAGGTAGGAGTTCTAATCCTGACCCTGCCAACTGTGATAATGTGTGTGATTCCTTGAGAATTTGGTTGTGTCTTCCTTGACACCTGCTTTTGTGCACAGTCATATGTACTACAATTCCCTTATCCCTCATTTATCACTGTTGCTGATGTCACTCACCTTCAAAGATACCTTTGGACAGCTCTTCAACATGTAAGCTCTGTGG